>NW_007727149.1:165859-206862 GCF_000696425.1 Galeopterus variegatus | reverse complement strand
TATATATATATATATATATATATATATATATATCTTGAAGCCATAGGAAAAAAGTTGCTAGGCAACTCCTTTTGGAGTCTTTTACTTTTAAAAACTGACCAAGTGGAAAAATAAATTTTGAGGAAGTATACTACAACGTGATAAATCTACAATCTTTGAATAGCATAGCCTCTTTTTTTTTTTAGTCTATTTTTATATAGTGTTTCCCTTTTTGGCTGCACTATTAATGTATTTTTCATCTCATGTTATTTAATGAATGATGTTAGGTATGCATAAGTCCGCATATAAGACAGAATATTTTCATATGAAAATAGTTCCAGAATATACATACTTTTTTAAGTTTTTACTTCATCTATTTTTATAATGGCAAAACATTTATTTGAAGTAAGTCTCAGCCTTTGGTTAATTGATTAGTTAATGTTTAATTACTTAGCTTTGGTAAAAAGTAAGTTTCATGAATAGCCATCACATTTATGTCAATGATAGCAAACAATATTCTTGTAACATTTACATAATCACTAATGACTTAATTTTAAGTTGAATATAGAGCACATTTTTACAAAATGGGATACTTAATTGAAAAAATTATTTGCAGCAGGAAGGTAAACATTATGAAATGACAAAACTAATCAATGAGCAACCTGTTCAGTTGTATCTTTTGAAAAAGACAATATGATTTTTCAAAGAGCTTCCTGAAACACTGAATATCTAGGCATTTTAATGCTATGTTTAAAAACTGATGCTAAAACCCAAGATTTAAGTAGTGTTTTAGAAAAAAATAACTTGATGCCAGAAAACAAGGAAGATTGTTGATAAAGAAACTAATAGGAGGCTCTAACACCCTTGAAGGGTAAAGAAACAAGATAGCAAAGGCCGTAGCTAAAATTGTTCTCTATTAATGGAAATTAAGAGATCAATATCAAAAATAAAGCCTTGTCAGGCTTGTCAAATAAAAAGATACTGGTTGAAAACCATTAGAAATCTTAAAGTTATTTCAGATAAATTAATCTTGCTTACTAGGACAATTGTGGTAGTATTAACAAAAGTAGAGAAGGCAGAGGGATAGCTTATTTGAAAATTGGTGGATGGGAATTAAGATTAATGAATTAGTAACCATGTAATACTGGTTGTAAAGTGATTGAACAGTAGCACATTGTTCAAACTGATTTAAGAGTAAACAGAGATTTATTCACATTAAACACCAAGTGCCATGATGCCCTCCTGATATGGAAAACTCTCTCTTTCTTTTTTTATATATTTTTTTTCGCTTCAGACCTTTACCAGTTTTGCTAAATGGAGTTGTGAATGCTTCTCTAGGTTCCTCAGTCTACAGAACAAAGAAACTGATTGCAACAAAGAGAACATGATTTACAGATAGAATGCCTTTGTACAAAGAGCCATCAAGTTAGAAAAAGAGGTAGGCCATTTCAAGTGTGATTAAAAAGTAAGGCAGCCAGCAGAATTTTGTAAAGCAAATTGGAGAGAAACAAAGAATCCTATAGAAGACAACTAATAAAAAATTCATACTCACTGAACTCTGTGCAGGTGTAAAGGGAACTATGGTGTTTTGCTTATTAGTAATAAAGGTCTTAAAGCAAGGAGTGGACATTTCAGTACAGCTGAGTCAGATAAGAGAAGAATGGGACTTGAATAAAGGGATCCACACTGATTCAAATTAGGATGGACCCATGTCCAATTTTGAACCACACCATTCAGTATTTTAGCTCCCAGGTGATGACAGAAATAAAAATTTTGATTTCACATTGTGACTTGTTTACAAATGTTCTACTTAGGATGCTATGTCCTGCACTATCCACTCACTAATAAGATATAAAAATGTACTCATGCCTGACCCACAAAGTCATGTGCACAAGCATGGTGTGTCTATTAGAAACATTCTGCTTAGAAAGTGGTTATTGGAGAAAATAGCTGTGATTTCTGACCTACAAAATATGTTGCCATAACCATTGGGAAGACAGCACTCCATATGACACTAACAGAAAAGAGTGAACCTGGGGACTTGATAATAAAAATTATTTAAAGTAGGAGGTCCTGGGAAATGAGGGCCGTGGGCCCTAGCCCCACCCCTGCTGCACATCCAGGCCAGCAAAGGAATCAGCTGGTGCCTGGGATCCTGAGACTGTGGCAGGGCCAGCCCCACTCCCACCTGCAACCAGATCCTGGAATGTACTTATCAACCACAAGTGTTTCTTTGTGGTGTGTGACTTATGTGCTTGTGTCCTTCACCAAATTTCTGCTTAGATTTTTCTGATTCATTTTTAAAAGTTCTTTCACTATAAGAACGTTAATCTTTGTGGGGTTTTTTTGTTGTTGTTGCTGGTTTTTGTTTTGTTTTGTTTTGTTTTGTTTTGTTTTTAAGTAAAGACTAGAATAATGGCTACCAGAGCCTGAGGGGTGTGGAGGTGAGGGAAAGATCAGAGGTGAACTAATGGGGACCAAACTATGCTGTCTACCCTAAGTGAATCATTGTGCAAGATATGCATGTATTGAAACAACACACTTTACCCTACAAAAATAAATAAAATTATTTTTAAAATAAAAACAAAATAAAAGACATTCAGTATAAATATATAGGATAAAATTCTGGAAAGAAAGTAAGAGTTCAAAGAGAAAAAGGAACCCTATAAAATGTCCAACTCTTGAGGCTGGCCAGTGAGCTCACTTGGGAGAGGGTGATGCTGGTAACACCAAGGTCAGGGGTTCAGATCTCCACACCAGCCAGCCACCGGAAAAAAAAAAAAAGTCCAACTCTTAAAGAAGACTTTATGCATGTATTTTAAAAGGGTGGTGATGGGAATCAAACTGCTATGGTATTTAAATTCCACTGGGATGTATTTTAAAAAGTGATGTGACTATTTTACTTTTAAATATCAATATTTCAGGACATCATAAATTATCTTTAAAAATGATTTAAGCTTAAAATAAAAAAGTTTAGGTATCAACATAAAATAGACAAAATATTTACAGTATCTAATAATCTAATAATTATCAATCCCTTTATATATACAACATGGCCGAATCACTGACATAATATTGGATCTAATTCTAAGAGCAAATTGGGATGTGAATGTTGTTCTAACATCTGCTATACAGAAGAAAAAGAGATGATAAAGTGAGTAATATGTTCAAAGTCACACACACAAAAATAGTGGGTCCAGGTTGAATTCACTTGCATCGCATCCAAAGCCTTATCACCAAGTTTCTAAACTACATTTTCATATAAGGTGAGTTTTTTTTAAGGTAATACATTTCTATTTTATGATACAAAATTAAATTCTTCGTATATTTGTCTTCACAAATATACTTACATTAAATGTAATTATTCACTTAGTTGCTAATTGTTTACTAGAATTTACAATTAATAACAATTCCATTATATAATTATAATATACTTCAACTAAATTATATACAAATTCGAGATTCCATAAAATTAATTATAATGAATTTTAATGTCAATGAAGATACTATTTGGACAGAATTGATTATAGGATCTTCTTTTCCTCCTTTTCATAAAGTGAGCCCTGAGATTGATGATAGAGAGGTTTTGAAGTTGAGAGACAGAAATTGTGGCCTAATTTTGAGAGAGAAATTCCTTACTAGACACTACTATTTACACATATTGCTCTAATAGTTTATAGCTGATATTATAAATGTTCATTTTTATGGTTATTGATTGATGTGCATATGCTTTTAAATATCTTCTAATTAATAGAAGATATGTAAAGCAGCATACAATTTATGGAGTGTTTTTCTCCAATATTACAATTCACTGACATTTACATTGTTAACAAGAATTGTTCAACACTCTTTCACTGAGGTATTCTACTCACTAAGCAGTGTTGTCACAATTTAGCATTCATGATTCCTGAAAAAGAGATGGGAGAAAAATATCTTGGCTGCACTTGACAAAAGTAAATAAGGGCAAAATTCTAAAATATCAGGCTATCAAACCATCTGGGTCCGGGAATTTCAATGAACTGGACACCAAACAAGTCACCTCAGTGATGACGGTGAGAAAATACCTGGGGGGATTCACAAGAAGAGGTTTAAATTACAGATCAGTTCTGCATAATAATGGTGAATGATTCTTAGCCTTTGTTATAGAAAATAGGTTGGTTCCCAGATTACCTAAGGATGTAATAGAGAACTCCACAGGACAGATGGGAATCCTGAAGAAAAAAAAGAAAGAAAAAAGAAAAAAAAAAAGAAACTGTACAGTTTCATGGACATTTTGGTGATACGTTTCATAATATGAATAGAGGCTCAGTGAGACAATGAACAAACTAGGGGAAATTCTAACCATTTTCAGTTGTTCAGAAGTGGCAAATTTCCAAGGGGCCCCTTAGGATAAGAAACACTGAATTGCATGAAGTGTAGACAAGCCTAGAATACTTTAACACTGCAACTAACAATATTCTTTAATTTGCACATATTGCACAAAGTTCTAAGCAGTTGGATAACAATAGTAGTGATCTAGGATGTAAAGATGTACTTATCCTTTATATTATGATTTTCCTGTTTGCACTTACAACTATGAACTCTACACAACTAAATTCTCTGCATATTGCAATATAGCTTTGCAATATAAATTTGTATGTAATGATTTAAAACTTATGTTGTTATGTATATATGTTTGTATATGTTATGTTACATTGTAACAAATATATGAATGACATCTATAAGTCTTACACTTTTTCTGGTCATTGATTTATTTAACAAACTTTTATTAACAACCCACTACTTAGCAGGAAGTTTTAAAATGAGATTTTAAATATGAAATGATAGCTCACATCTTAGTAATTCTATATTTTTTCTATAGTAATACATGTAATATTTTAATATTTAATAATTTGCAAATATAACTTCTATTAAACTGTGTGTTCCATGTTCCTTATGTGTATGTAAGCCTACTATATGAAGCTCAACAGATATTTAATAAATCGATGATTGTACCATCATAACTTTACATGCATAATTTGGATCTGAAACAATATTTTATCCAAGAATTTACTTGACACTGTAACAATTTCTCTAAATTATCTAATAATTATTTTTAAAAGATAATTTCTCCATATTCCCTTTCCCTTTACTGACTCTTACGTTTGTTAAATGATCCTTATGGTATGTGTAAAGTTTTCTATTTTATTCACTTCCTTCTTGCCACCTGGAGGATGAAGTGTTCCTATATGGGCAAAGAACAAATGCCATTATCCAGGAGGATAGAATCCTAGGGAAATACGCAAGGGATTAAAAAATAGAAATGGTTTGCTAGCAACACAACACATTCCTTATAGTCCATGGAAGCATCTCCTTGCTCTTGAATAATTTCTAATTCAGATCACTCTTTGCTTAATGGTCTATGTGGCAAAATTGAATTCGGGGTGGCTTCCTTTGGGAAGACAACCAACCTCATGCTGAAATGTCTAATAATAATAATAATAAAAGTGGCATCTAAAGTGAAGGAGGGACTCAACAGCTGTCTTCGACATCTTTCTTTGATCTTTTTTCTTGTTTTGTCTTGCCTATGTATTTTTTTTTTTTTTTTAATTTAGTTGTTGGGAAAATGGAACAATTTGGTCAGGCTCCCCTCGCTTCGGAGCTGGTTCAGGGTGGTTCAGAAATATTGTTTGTGGGCATGGAGTAGGTGTACCTGCAAAGCACACCACTTTGGCTGGTGTTTACTGCCTCAGGCGCCTGCCCTGCGTGGCCATGTTTTTTCCAGATCTGCAGCTTCCAAGGACTGTGTGGCCAGTTGCCTAGCTTATAGACCTGCATGAAGGGATCTGGTGACCCAGTGTGGCATGCAGGGGTCTGGTGACCCAGCCTGGTGTGTGAAGGGTTTGTGACCTACTCTGTGAAAGGGCTTGAGGGGTCTGAGAGAACATAAAATTGTGTGGGAATCACAGTCATATTGCGATAATATAAAAGAAATGCCTTATACTTGTGGATTCATGTACACTTTTTTTTTTTTTTTTTGGAAATCTGATCCATGTAGCTAGGATTAAAAGGTAAATACTGAGCCAGCCACATAATAAGCCTGAAATAAATATTCTCTGATTCATTATTCTGTATCTTGTCTGAATAAGGTTTTTAGGCTTACCGTAAGAGCCCAAGGCATGATTTCTGTTTTTGTGATTTTGTAGCTCACATAATGTGAAGTATATCACCTTTAGAAAAAGTATGTTTACTTTTTTTTTTTTTAATGTAGTGTGGGCTCCTTTACTGAATTTCAAAAGAGACAATCCCTTTCCTACTGTACTACAGATCTAAAATACCTTGTAAGTTTGAATCTGGTATACTTAAATTTGTCTATTTGTTTAAGTAATATCTCTAGGAATTACATCATTTGCTAATAACACATTTACTACAGTAATATTTGTAAAAACTAATATCATAGATGTACAATTCTAGTAATGTTTTTAGGAATTATATTAGAAGCTAATTTGCAAACAATGCATTATTCTAAGTGTTTTCACACTTAGCTCTGCCAAAACTTTTTGCAGGCAATAATCTATCTGGGTTGTTAACCTGCTTGGACATCTCCAAATCTGACACAATGTGATATAATTATCCAAATTAGAAAGTGAACAGATATGATGTTGATGGGTGGGACAGGGGAGAGAAAAGGGGAAAAGAGAAATCAGTAAAGGGACACGGAAATCAACTACAGTGTATATTGATAAATTAAAATAAAAAAAAAAATCTTTATACAGCAAAATCTATATGAAAGTTTGACCAAACAACTGGTCACCATGGCTAGTCAAGTTAGCACATAAAATTAACCATCATAGTCACCAAGCCTCCTTGTTTTTCTATGTTAATGCTAAGCTACTCACTACATAAAGTTCTATAAGCAGAGTCTGTGCTGTTTCTTTATCTTCTTGTGATTACATTTTCTAACATTTGAAAAAAAAAATAGAAAAAGAAGAATACAGCCATTAAGCACAATGCTTTTTAAATTTTTTTAGGAAAAGTAAGCCTTTTAACAGTATCTGTTTCTGAGCTCATTATTGCTGATTGATTGCATAAAGCATTTGTTTTATGATCCTAATATATCTTGCTTCTTTATCTCAGCTACCTGGATAGCTATTCCTGTGGAAAAAGCATAATAATGATACTATTTACGATTATTAGGCCTTAAACCAGGTATTTACAAATATACTTTGGACAAACAGCATAAATAGCAACCATGGTTTTGTTTGATTTTAGTATTAACATCAACACCCGATAAAAAGTATCACCGAGTTTTGTTTGAACATAGATTATGTAACATATTACCTAGATCTTTTGGCGGGAAATAAGTAGGTTGGACACACATAGGATAAACATTGCCAGATGAAGGCCTGATGAAAGTAAAGATTTGCTACTAGTTAATCTTAGCCATTTGACATTTTTCTATTTGATGGTGACCAGTCCCCTGGACACATTATAAGAACTTAAACTGTTGTGAAATAATTTACCTTTTCACTTCTTAAGTGGTCGACCCTACTGTGTGTTAATTCTATTAATAACACTCCCCTTGTAAGCTTCTACACTCAGTTTTTAGATTTTACTTTGTCTTTTTTTTTCTCCTAATGCTTGACACATTGTATGAAACTTTGTCTTTGTTAAAAAATTGTTTAGATAATTTTAACCTTACTTTTACTCAGAAGAGATGGCCCATGACAAATTCTCCAACCAAATATGTAATCAATGTGATTTGGATGCTGATTTTGACTAGACACAAAAATTTAAAATGCTTACTGGTCATCTCCCATCCATAAAGCAGGAGAGGATCTAGACCAAGGAAGGAACTTAGTGGCTGTTTTTATGCATTCTCCTTTCTGAGATATCAGTGATCTCATTTAATTCTTTAGTAACAGGGATATATCAGACAAAAGAACATACACCAAACCCTGATTTTACCACAGATGGCACAAATTCTTTTCCACCATCCGTCAAAATGTTCCTGCTGCATTCTTTTCAACTCCCAGTCAGTTACGAGACTGGGTCAAGAAAGTCTTTATACTGATCCTATGTGATGCCTTTGTTGCAAGTCAGGGACCCCCTCTAAGAAGGGGAAGAATAGACATGTGGGTGCTATTTTGGCAGACTTGAGCATGGATCATATACTGACTTTAGTTTAACTATCAATAAAATCTCAATAGGAAGTGTCCGAGCCATTTTGCTTATCAATCTTTCTCGAAACTTTAAAAAAAAATTACCTCTACTGAAGTTTCATAAAACGTGTGTTTTATGGACAAGCCATGAAAGGATGCTTTAGACATAGAGAAGAAATGTTCAAATCTGTTCAATGATGATAGTTTGAAGGACATAAAGAAGCATTTTAATAACCCAGCCCTTATGTAGACAAACGATGGTGAAGTGGTAAAAATGATTTATTTACAGGCACGCTATCAGTTGGGATGAGCCAGCATTGTAGTCTATAGCCAATGCACTTTACTTGAGCTATTCAACATTTCCACGTACAATTTAATCATTTTATTCATAATATGAATATTTTAAGGTACTTATAAGCCATTATAGCACCACATTTTTAATGAACAAAAGGATAATTGGTTCAATTATGTTCAGCGATATCACACTTTGTTCCTTTAATAGTGTAACTTTATAGTGTAAAGTTCCTAAAATTAGGCCAATTTACCAAAATTTTATTTTATTTTTACTCAAGAAAAATTATAAGCACATTTGCATTTATAATAAGGTATCCTTAAAATTACCAGTTTTATTATGTTAGAGACGGTTTCCATGCATAAAAGTCTATTTTACAATTGTTAAAACTTCTAGAAGACTATTTCATGTGATATAAAATATTTTTATTGAAGTAACTATAGAGTAATATCTTCCCCAAATTTTAGAATTCTGGGAATAGATCGAAATTCAAATAATTTATAGTAATATGTTCTATTTATAAGTATTCTTCAATAGCGTTAAATGAAATATAAATTTCTGAAATATTCAATCACGTATAATTCATGAACTTGAATTTAAGCACTTCTATATTTTATATTTAATGAAGCATCACCTGTATAATTTATCTGTAATTCTAAATTTGAATACAAAAATATAAAAAAGTGAGCAAAGATAAACTTTTTCCTGCTGATTCACTCTGTAAAGTAATAATTATATTACACTTACAAAAAGTTATTTTTTAAAAAATCTGTATAGTAAAGGATTTCTTATCAGATTCACCATTTCCTCCATGAATTTTGCCAGAAATGTAGAATAAAATTAGTCAATACAGCAGGTCACGTATTTGTGCCAGGAACTATATACGTGCATCTTATTTATTACAGTGCTATGAGTGAGTACAGTAGAGTATTTCTATTCCCATTTTATAGATGAGGAAACTGTGGCTTAAAGAGACTATATTTCTAATATCAAACTCTTACTAATTAACATTAATGTTAGTCTTATTTCTACATGCATGCTCTCTTTAGTCAGTTTTATCTTTCTGCCTTTTAAATTAAAAACCGATTTTAAAATAGCAATTCATAAATGTTACAGATATTGAAAATATTTAAGATACTTAACAAAATAGGGATGATTATAATAATTGTGGTAAATAGCAGAAATATTTGTAAGTTATTTAGCAATCATGAAAAATAAAGATCTTACGATATAAAGGCTGGAATTAACTTCAAAATAATCATGTCAGGTGAGTGAATAGGGTTATACAGGGCGCAAGATTCATTATTCATTTGATAACTGCTGAAGTCGGGTAATGAGTATGTTAGGTTCATTAAATTTAATCTCCTTTTCTTGGATATGTTTGCAATTCCCTTTAACTAAAAGAAAGAAAGTTTCAATGAATGAGGATTATCAAAAGCACTTAATGATACAGGAAAAATCCTGAAATATTCTATTAAGAAAAAGAGAAAAAGTTAAAACTTATGATTTACTTATCTTTTTTGAATCTATCTCTGGAAAGAAATACACCAAAAGACAAAAATGTATCCATTTGTGGTAGGATTTAAATAAGATAGTCTTTCTATTTTGCTATTCTTCATAAATATTATCCTGCATGTTCATTACATATTTTTTTGGCATGGAAAAATAAGCATGATTAAAAGCAGTAAGTCTTGCCATTTTTATTTCAAAGTTCTTAAAATAATAAAAATAAAAATAAATTGACTAAAATTCTAAATTTGCATAGATATGCTTACTAACTAATTGGAAATACGAAACAACTATTTATAATTCTCGTGCATTCAAAACAATCACTTTTCTAAAATTTAAGTGTTATGCTTGAATTGTCTCATAAATTTTGAGTGTGCAATTCTTACAACATGATAGTCAAACTGTAGAATTTATCTAAATTAATCCTTTTTCTCTTAGTACAAGCAGAAACATTTTTAAATGGTATTAAAAATATATTTTAAACTTTGGTTAATGATTTATGTGAAGTTCAAAAATCTAGGGAAAATGTTCACTGATACTTAAATTTTAGAGAGAAGAAATGCAAAGAGCCTTCATCAATATTTTGTGAACATATGTTCCCTGTGTACTTGAACTTCTCCATGTAAAAATGAGGCTATTTTACAAAGAGAAAAATCACTTTGTCTAGGTAAAACTACCAGTTAAAATCATGTGAATAAATTGCTTCATGACATTAAAAAAACCCACTATTTTATGAATAATCTCTGCATTTGCATCTGGAAGAATTTATGACTTCTGTTTACTTTCATTTAACCAAACGGCTAAAAAATAATAAGAGAATGAACTGCCACTAATGCTCTCCAAAGGTTGATTGCTATTATTAGCCATTCTTTCTCCTCTTTTTAAAAATTTTATCATTTCTTTTTTTATTACTTATGAATATTTGTGAGATACAAGGCTGATCGTCACCTCTCCAAGATGTGAAGGTCAGATTCATGCTGGCAGCAAAACCATTACCTCAAATAGCATTTGTACCCCCCTGTCCTCCAACCAATTAGCCCCAACTTCCCCTCCCTTCCCCCTTTCCTACCGACTCCACTTTGTAGCCCAAAGAATGTTCTCTCCCTCTGCAAGTCCAATGCATCACTGTGGTCATTTTTTCCTTCCTTCTTTCTCTCTTAGCTCCCATATATGAGTGAGCACATGTAGTATTTATCCCTCTGTGCTTTGCTTATTTCACTCAACATAAGTTTCTTCAGGCTTATCCACGTTATTGCTCAAATCAAGCTTCCTCAAGCTCCATCTCTTTCTTGTGGTATTCCCACTAATAACCAACACTTTCATATCCCCATAGTTCTCAGGGATGGCTCTAGACAATCTATTTCAATATAAATTGGGCCATTCTTCTTTGTCCAATTAAAAAAAATTGCATAATTTCTATGGCTCAAGACTCTATTCTTCATATTAAAAATATAGAAAGTACATCTTATTTTATATTTTACCCAGTGTCTTGGCAGAATTGATGCTACCATCCCACCGTATGCTATAAAATAATTAAGAACAATAACTTCGCTTTTTAAAATCCTAGAAATTATTGAACACTTTGGGGTATTCACAAAACATTTGTCAAAAGATACATACATGAATATATTAAGTAACTGGACTTCTTAATGGATGCAGGAATCTTAAGGTGCTGTTCTTTCTTTGAAGTGAAACAAGACATTTCTTTAAAAGATTAATATGATAAAGAAGAACAGAAAGTTCTATTGCAATTAAGAATTTGATACAAATTTGAGGGACACACTTATTCTTCAACCTAAATATGTGCTAGGTTTTGATAGAATGGCTGCACTCAGTGAAAACTAGTACCTGGTTCACCATCTTCATGACTCTGCACAAATAATGCTGCGGATGACAATGATGGTTGTCGCCAAGGTCCACCTCATACATGATTTATAGCTCCTTTTCCCCCTACTCATGTATGAAGAGATTTCACAGAGAACTAATTTTATAGCCAGTTACAGCATCAAATCACTTCTGTATGTACCCTTTATCTTCCTAGATACTAGAACTTGGGGTGTGTATATTTCTGCAAATGTTTACCCACTTCTAAATAGGAAGGGTTGAAAATAACAGAGATGTTTTACAATCTTAAAATAATTTAAGCATGCTGGCTTCAATATTTTTATTTGTAAAATGAGAGGGTTGGGCTATGGAACCTCAAAGACTCTTTCTAGCAATAAAATTCTTTTTTGAAGTCATTTCTGAGGAAAAGGGAACTTTTACAAACAGGCTCCTCTATTTGACTGTATATAGTTCAAGATAATAAAGCTATTGACTAAAGCATCCCTACTGCTTTAATATTACCACTTGAAGCTATTATAACAGGAAATTAAATATTCCTTGTAAATGCATATTTGCTTTCTATTTTGTATCATAGATCTTTAAAAAGTACAAGGAGATGAAAAATACATATTCTGATATACAGAAAATTTAATACTTAAATAAGAAATTTGATCTAGATGATCTGCATTAGTTAGAGTTGCACAACATAATTCCTTTTTTGTCATCAGAGAGCAATATATTCTGTTTTTTAAAAAAGTTTAACTTTGTACCTATGCTTATGAGGTTATTATTAAGTAAGTTTTATTCTATAGTTAATTAATACAGAGAAAGAGTGTTAGGCTGTTGGAAACACTGGACTGAAGCCCATCACATTTGAGATTCAATTTTTTTATCTGGCTGCATTTGACACAGTCAAAGCACAAAGTGAAAGAGAGAACCCCTGGTAGGGTCTTTTATTATTATTATTAATTTATTATTATTATTATTATTATTATTATTATTATTATTATTATTATTTTAAGTTCTCAATAGGTTAAAACACCACTCAAAATCAACGTTGTATTTTTTTTGCCCCATCTGAATTAATTTCTTTTCAAAATCTGATTCACTTACATCTTGCACTATACCTTGCAACCACAAATACTATATGATTTTGAAATTGATGTTATCACAGATAGTGTCAACAGCTTGAGGAGATATAACTTTATTCCTTGGAATAAGCATGCTAGTTTATATTCCAGTTAATGTTTGGGTAATTTATTTCAAAAATAAATTAATAATAATATCTTATTCTCTTTTTAATAATAATGTCTTATTATTAAAAATATGATAATTATTATATCTTGTTTTCTTAATAATATATATTATGAACAGAATAATATCTTATATTATATCTTATTACTATTAATAATATATTTTTCTCTTTTTTAGAAGCAAATTAAATGCAACTTCTTAGATATATAACTAAATAACAAGCAAAGGTATGTGCTTAATTAAATGCTGAGTTATTTTAAACAGTTTAATGTACTAATAGTTTTATTGACTGCCCAAATTTCACCTCATAAATAATATTTTAGGTAATTATTCCAGTTTACAAAATTAATTATGGTAAGAGCAGTCAGAAACTTGAGGAAGAGTTAAAAATATAGATGTAGGGGGAAATTATTTCAGTGTACTGAAAGTTTGGGTTTATTGCCTTTGGTAAAAAAATTGCTGAGTCCAGAGAAATAGACCTTAGCTCTGCTCTAAATTTGACCTGAAATACTATGTCAGAATCCTATACTCAAAAGAGAAATATTCTATAATTCAATATTCAAGAGAAATTATATTTAGCTCTGATAGCAAATAGCTGAACAAGGACAATTTCCTGAAATCCAAAAATTAAACACTATGTGACAGTAGAAATTTCATTTTCTACATGTTGTAATAACAGTAGAGAGAGCAATGTTTGGCAGATGTTATAAGATGATGAAACTATAGCATCTTTGAATAAAGTACTTGACAAAAGTTTATTTAATTCTACCAGAAGGAGTAGGAAGGACTGGATTAAAAGACACTGCTTCTTATTAGCTGTTCACTCTTATACATGTAAATAAGTTGCCCTAGTTTTGCATTCTCAGGAAAGGTTCATGAACTAGGTTTTATATTTAACTTGAGTTTCCTTTCCCAGTAAAATCCTGAAAGCTGAGAATGTGTATAGCTTTTTTTGAAAAGTTATACTTTTCAAACTTGGGAACTTTTGAAACTTCTGTTCTTTCTCTAAAGAACAAAAGGAGAAAAACCTGTATTGAACAGCTGTTATATGTTAGACACTTTGCTATTTTCACTAAACACTAAACATGTTTACCCTAAATTAATTCTCACAAGAGACTATTACCTAGGCATTATTTTACAGAAAAGGAAACTGCGAGCAAGATAATTTTTTTTTTTTTTTTTTTTTTCAATTTTCAAGAGTCACAGGTCCTACAAGTACTGGAACTAGTACCTGCAGCCAAGTAGTATGATTCATTATTTACTCTATGTAGATTTTCACATGAACTGACATGATTGCCAATACTGATGGGTATTATTACTTTTATCATCTTTAGTGGCCTCTACTCTTCTTTTTTTCTGTGCATTAAAGAACCCACAGAGTCTTACTGCTGCTGGACATTTCTTCAGTTTGATACTCATTAAGGCCCCTTCCGTCCTCACCACTTTTGATGTACTGCATGTATGATAGAGTTCTGATGAGTGTCTACCTAGCACCAAAGAGGGCTGTTTAGACCCTAGCATTTTATGAAGAACTATAAAATAGTTCCTGCAGCTCAACTTCAACCCATCACAAGATCACAGTGATTGAGCAGCAAGCTGATCCAATTGAGAAACACCATGCAGTACATAGAATCATTCTAACCCCATGACTATGAGGCTAGAAAACTGTACCTGTATTCTTTTTCTTATGAAAACCTATTTTGCAGAAGACCGTATTGTGACTACTGAAAAGTAGATGCTTATAGCATTTGCCTTATCAACTTATCAATCATAAACATTAGGCTAGGCTCCTATAAAACACCTGATCAAAATGGCTCTAATGGTTCCCTCCACTTGATTAAACTTCAGACAGGTTTCTTCTTGACTCTATGCCCCTGACCTTTTTTCCTAGAGCAATTATTTTGGAAAACTTATAATTTATTTTTCTCCATCCTTTTGAGATGTACATCTTTTTAAAGTCTCTTGCCAGTTTTACAACCCAGGACTATCTTTCTCAGGGACGTTGGAGGCATCCCATTCAACTGTAATCAAAGAAGATAGGACCCACACCTCCAATCTCTGTGGGATGGGTAGGAACCTAACTTGCTTAGGTATCATGCTCCAGGTTATAAAACTATCTCCTGGACTGGCCAGTTAGCTCACTCAGTAGAGTGCGGTGTTGATAACACCAGGTCAAGGGTTCAGATCCCCATACGAGCCAGCCATCAAAAAATAAAAATAATATTAAAAAAACCTCTCCTGTCATGAAGATAAGAGACAGGTTACTTTACGATAGGTAATGCCAATTAGCAAACACAAATAACCTGCCATCCCCCATCCTAGTTCTTCAACTCCCTCACTCTTGGTTTCAGCAGAACTGAGTATACAAACTTGATCTATGCACTCTTGCTTATTGCTGAAAATAGTTTTGGAATAAAATCCATTCCTGTTTGTTAATGTTGTCTGGTCAAATATTTCTTTAACACTCAAAAATATGATTTTTAATTTTTACAAGAGAACATCTATCTTTAAAGAACTGCATAACATGAGCAATATATTTAGCTAGTAGCTCCTGGGGTTACATCACACATAGTGCAGCAAACATTCTAAATGTCCTTTTGTTGGACAGTTTTTTTTTTATTGAAACATAAGTGATTATATATATTTGTAGGGTACAGAATTGAGTATCAGTACATGTGTACAATATGTGGTGATCAAATCAGGATAATTATACTCATGTTTATAAAATATAATCAGTCTCCCTGACCTTTAACTAATGTCTTCCAAACCACCTACTCCTCCCCTTCCCACCTCTAATAACCAAAGTTCTGTTATCTTTATTTTTTTTAAAAAGTTAAATGTTTTATTGTGATTGTTTCTTTCTTTCTTACTTTCTTACATTTCTTTCTTTATTTTAACTCCCACTTATGAATGAGGATATGTAGTATTTCTCTTTCTGTGCCTGGCTCATTTCACTTACCATAATTTTCTCTAAGTTCATCTATATTGCTACAAATGGCAGAATTTCATTCTTTTTATGGTAGAGTAGTATTCTATTGAGTATATATACCACATTTTCCTTATGCAGTCATCTGTTGATGGACATTTAGGTTGATTCCAACTCTTGGCTACTGTACATAGAGCTGCAACAAACAAGGGAGTGCAGGTACCCTTTTGACATGATGATTTCCATTCCTTGTGTATATGCCCAGCAATGGGATTAATGGATTGTATGGCAGTTCTATCTGTCATTGTTTCAGGAACCTCCATTTCGTTTTCCATAATGATTGCACTAATTGCAGATGGTGTGATCATATATATATAGAAAAACCTCTACAAAAAAAAAAAAAAGAAAGAAAGAAAAACTCTTAGAGCTGATAAATTATTTCAGTAAAGTTGCAGGATATAAAAATCAAAATGCAAAAATCAGTAGCAGTTTTATGCTCCAATAACTAGCAGAAAAAGAAATCAAGAAAGCAAGCCCAAAAGAAAAAAAAAATACCTAGGAATCAATTTAATCAAGGAGATGGAAGATTGCTACAATGAGAATTACAAATCACTGCTGAAAGAAATTAAAGAGGACATGGAAAGACATAGCATACTCTTGGATTGGAAGAATTAACATTGTGAAAATGTCCATACTACCCAAACCATGCAAGTTTAATGTAATCCCCATCAAAATATCAATGACATTCTTCACAGAAATAGAAAAAACAATCCTAACATTCATATGGAAGAATAAAAGACCCTGAATAGCCAAAGCAATCCTTAGCAAAATAAACAAAAGAAAGAAAGCAAAGCTGGAGGCATAACACTCCCTGACCTCAAACTATACTACAAAGCTATAATGACCACAATAGCATGGTACTGGCATAAAAACTGATACTCAGAACAGTGGAACAGAATAGAGATCTCAGAAATCAGCCCACATACTTACAGGCACCTGATCTTTGACAAAGGCAGCAAGAACACACATAAGGGGAAAGACTGCCTATTCAATAAATGGTGCTGGGAAAACTGGAAATCCATACATAGAAAAATGAAATTAGACCTGTACTTTTCACCATGTACCAAGATCAACTCAAAGTAGATTAAAGACTTAAACAAAAGACCTGAAACTATAAAACTCCTAAAAGAAAACAGGCGAAACACTTCCGCATATAGGACTGGGCAAAGATTTATGAATGAGACCCCCAAAGTACAGGCAACAAAAGAAAAATAAACAAATGGTACTATAACAAACTAAAAAGCTTCTGCACAGCAAAAGAAACAACTAACAGAGTGACAAGACAACGTACCAAATGGGAAAAAATATTTGCAAACTATGCATCTGACAAGGGGTTAATATTCGGAGTATATGAAAAACTAAATACCCTTTTAACCACCTTTTCTCTTTTCACAAAAATGCTCTCTCTATAGCAGCTTCTATGCCTCTCCTCCCCTCCCCCGCACAAACCGTTCTCTTGGAAACCACCTTCAGTGACACCAACTTTGGATTACCTTCCTGAATTTATCTTCAACACCTTTCAGATAGCATATGCTACTAATCAACACAAGTGCTAGAAAAACTTAATAATTACTTATAGCACTCTCTGGAAATTAATTATAATTTGATAATTATTATAACACTATAAAATACTTGTGATGTAAATAACTACTATCTTCATGTTATAAATCAAATTATTAAAAAGTTAGCACAAAAAATTGCAAAAGGAAAAATATCAGCAGTATAAAAAAACAGTATTACCTATGTTTGATTTATTATACACAGTTGTTAGGTATCATTTTTAAAATATTTGTGTCAATGGTAAAATTCATCTGGTACTATTTTTACTATATCTATTAAATGCTTATTTGAGAACAGTAAACCAATGCAAAAAAGTGAACTTTATTTAGATATAACACTTTTGGTGTGAATTATATATCTTCTAAAAGAGTTGCAATTTCCAGCGTTCGGTTCTCTGCCCTTTTCTCTCTTTACCCTATGTCTCTGTTTGTGCTGCTATAACAGACTACCTGAGACTGGGTAATTTATTAAGAACAGAAATTTGTTTTTTCACAGTTCTGGAGGGTAAGTTCAAAATCAAGGTGCCAGCATCTTGTGAAGGTCTTCTTATTTCATCCTCACACGGCAGAAGGGCAAGCTGGGACTAACTCCATTATTCAAGCCCCATTATAAGGGCACCTAATCCTGTTCATAAGAAAGGAGCCCTCAAGGCCTAATCACCTCTTAAAGGCCCCACCTTTTAAAACTATCACATGGCAGCACCTGAATTTTGGAGGGGGCACATTCAAACCATAGCACCCTATATCCTCTGATATTAATATGCACATGCATTCAACTAGGAGTAATACTATGCTAAAGATTCTGAATTTTATTCCTTTTGTGAAAAAAATTCTTAATTCTAAAGATAAAAATATATGACCAATATTTGACATCCCCAACTGGGTGTTCTACAAGCACTTGATTTATTCTTGGTTCATTAACATGGGATTAAATGCAAAAGGACTGTATTCGGGAAAAATGCCAATGAAAGAAAATGTGGAGGAAATCCAATAAGGCAAGGAAAGCTGTCAAACTTTCATGCTAGTCTTACCCAGAGTATAAAGAAGAGAATGGAGGTAGGCCAGGTGCAAACCACCTATACCATCAAGCATACTAAGGAAAGTTAGGCAATACCAAAGCAAAATTCTGGAGTCAGCCTGAGAGGAGCCCTGATACTTCCAGGAATGACCTGCCATGTTATCTCTATCATGTCCATCCATTGGCTGGGATCATCCCCTGGGTACTGCGGCCTTATAGCCTCAGGGAAAACTCAGCCATTGGATTTCTGAGCAGTAGCTAGTGCTCTTGATCAATTGTACTTGCTGAGGCTGGAGTCTTCAAAGGAAGGAAATTCCATGGCCAACACACACCTCATTCACATTCACCCACTTATTTTAGCTAGCAATTTCTTTTATTGCCTTTAGCTACCACACATCTTAAAGAGCTAAAGTACATTTATTCTATTACCTCGTACATCTTTTCTCTCCTGAGGTCAATAAAGGTCAAGATAGTAAATATTTTCAGCTTTGAAAGCCATACAGTCTCTGTTGTAACTAGTCAACTCTGTTGTTATAATACAAAAGCAGCCATTGACAATATGTAAACAAATGGGCATGACCGTGTTCCAATAAAACTTTATTTACAAAAACAGGTGGCCCACAAGATTTGAACCATGGCATGTAGTTTGCCAATTCTTGCTTTAGACCCTTATCTAGTAAATAGATAATGAAATAACAACAATCTTATCTGTTTCAGTGCCTCCAGATTTAACTTAACCCACTCTTTCTTCAACATAAAAAAACATTTTCTGAGTTAGAACACCTAAATATGCAATTTTGGGGGTACATGAACATTCACACCACAGCATTCATCAATCAGAAACTCTGCCAAGACATACAGTACTTTACTTCAACCTTTAATATCTTACTCATAAATAGGTACAAAAGCTATTGATCATCAAACATTCAAGGAAAACTTCTAACATAAAATGTAAAAATGAAAACAAGTACACCTAAAAAAAGGAATTTATGGGGAATCGAATCAGTGCAAAAAGTCAAAATATGCCACAATATATTGAAGTCAAAGAAATAGTCAAAAGAGCAGAATCAAAAGACAAAGAAAGGAAACAAAAGGAACATGATTATTTACATTCCAGAAAATATAAAACCTAAATAATACTAATTTCAGAAGAAATAGAGATAAAAGAGGGAAGGAAATAATTTAAGACAGTTCCCAGAATTGAAGGAAACAAGTGTCAGAGTTTCCAAGTGTCCAGGAATAAAAATAAAAATGGACACTTACCAGGGAATGTTAATGTGATGTTTCAGGTCACTGAGAATTAAAAACAAAACAAACAAACAAACAAAATAACATAAAGTCTTGGTCAGGAGTGTAGAGGTGAATCATGTACAAAGAATCATGAATAATTATGTCTTTTCATCTGCCCCTCAGGAAATTAGAAAACAAAAAATAGATTATTGACTCCAATATTCTAAAGAAATGCAATATTCAATCTAAAAGCATATACTGAGCTATATTATACATCAAGAGGGAGGGCATTAGAAAAAAAATGGTTTTACAGGCTACTTTTCAAAATTTTAATATCTTATGCTCCTTTTCCCAGAAAATTACCACAAGAAAAATGTGATTAACCAAAGCAGAAAGCCTCAAGTAAAACAAGTCTCTATATAAGTTTATATATTGAATCCCTTTCTTGTTCTGGTCCTCAGGACATTCAGTGATCGCATCTCAAATCTAAAAAAAAAAAATTAAAATAAAGAAAGAAAGAATTCTGGGAAAACTAGAAAACTAGTGGAATGGATAAGTAAATTCTAACTACAAAAAAGCATTAAAAGCTGTAATACAATACTGCAATAAAATGAAAAATAGAAGTTATTAATAACATGAGGTTTTATTTCTTGTCTGGTTATCTTTAGATGTCTGGTTCCAAGATCAATCACTTGTCCCGGTACACTGTTCTTATTGTGACTAGCGCCCAACACTCAGGTGTCTGAAAATTCTATCAGTAAAGCTAAATAAGCACATGACTGGCATTGTAAAAATTTGGTGGTGCAGTTTTGGCTCCATAATTTAATTCTAGGGTGAGACTGAGACAAATCTTACTTAAACAAAGAAGCTATCTCAGATTATTGTACACATAGGTGCCCAATGGATATTTGCTGGAAAAATGCTTACTTTAGGTATTTTGACTTTTATACATTTCTCTGAGTTACCTCTTCACTTAAAACAATCGCGAGTGTAAAATATAATATTTATAATTTATATTTATATCTGTAAATCCTATGATATTAAAGTAAAATATATTCATAATCCCTTACTGTTACTATTATGCAGATGTAAAAAGCCTTAGGAAAAGAAAGGTAATCGGAATATTTGAGAATTTAGCTGATAGAAATCACAGATTCTCTACCATATTAACTTTTCAACACCTGAGGTATTGTAATATTTTTCATATCAAAGAGTCAGCAAATTGCCATTATGGAGTCATTTCAAATAAAAGCTTGTTGCAGTGGAAATTGGTCCTGCTTCAGCACACTGGAGAAGAAAATAAACCAGCCTTTTTTTTATGTAGAATATAGGTGATTGGTGAAATAGAAGTAGTTAGTAAAGCTGATAAAAAATAGAAACCAAACTTTTATTTTTTTTATTATTATTATTATTTTATTTTTGTCAGAAAAAAAAGGCTATCAGAAAAAGAATTAAGAAGGCTCATAAACTTTATGACTGATTATCAAATTTCTCTATCTCTTTACAGATGGTATGAACTAATTTATTGTATTGACATACAGAATCTAGATTAAATTGCAACTGAGAGCATACATTATAAAATTAGTTATTTTTATTAAAAAAGGTATTATATATGGGACTTGTATAAAGATAGTGCTTCTATAAATTCAGGATTTTTGTAATATAAAATACTGCTTTACTAAATGCTAATAACTTAGAAGATAGATTTTTATATTAATGTAATGAAGGAGTATATTAGTGAAAGGACAAAAGGAGAACAAAACTAGTAGTGTCAAATATCAGCATTAAAAAAGATACTGTAAATTTTTGTTCTTTTTCTTGATTATGTAAAATTATTGCACATAGCAGAGGAGAATCTTGGATTTCAAATGTTCTCTGTCTTAACAGAGATAAAGCAAAACAAGCACACATTATGTAACCTTCAGACAACCTTCAGACAAGCACAAAAGTAGAATCAGTCTTTTGCAATAGACAAGTCTGTCAGTGATGTTTATGAATGTCTTGTAAACGATGTGATCTTATTTACTGAGAGTTTAAAGTCACTTTTTAAAAAGACTATTCAGCTGTATTAAATCCTAAAACTTTTAATTTTATAAAATAATTTATTTCTTTACTAATTATACTGAAACATATTTTATTAAAAAATACTTTATATTCTTAGATTACGTAAAGACATTTTCTTCATATGCCCTCACATATAGTATAGAAGAAGGTTTTAAAGTATGAAAGAGGAAGAACCTTAAACTTCCTCTTAAACTTCTACAAATGTGGTACTTAAACTTCTACAAAATTCTACCTTCAAATTCAATTTATTTTTTTGTTGTTCTTTCCATGCTGTCATGTTTTTCCTTGTTCAAAAAATAATGACACCCATAAACTGTAAAATATTACAGACAGTTACATGATAAATGCAAACACTGTAACATCTTACAGTGGCATTTTTAATCAGGATGCTTTAGATAAAAAAGAAGGAAAAAAGAAACTGTGAGTTGGGGAAACTCTGAATGACAGTTAGAAGAAACAGAAATTATTTTATTAGTCTTGCCCTAACAGTGCACTCTCATCCTTTCTTCCTATTCTCAGCAGCTAAGTGAATTGTAGTTAGTTTTACTTTCTATAGGTTTTCCTGAAGTTAACTGCAAAAACTTTATGCATTTTAAATATGCTTTTATAAGCAATGACACCCACCACTGAGAACTAGTGTCTGCCCCTTCTCAACCCCATCTCTCTTTCTCCCTCATATTTCTAGCATTGATGATGTTAAGAATTCAAACTCTGCCTCTCTCTGCATTTGTGAACTTATGATCTTAATTGTTAACATCATTAATAACAAAATAGGAGAGTACATTCCACACCTTTTAATTTCCAGTTTAGCACTCTTACTATTGCTACTGTGATGTTGGTTTGAGTTGTTTCTGATGAGAACTAATCATGTCTAGTTAAAAGAGTCCACACTCTTTAACATAGTTCAGACAATGTTTAGCATTATTATGATTATTTCCGCTGGAAAGGAAATCAAACTCAAGGATTTAATTAATAGTCTCAAGCTAATATAGAAAGCTCATTTTATAAAACCCCACTTCACTTTAATAGTATCACTTTGCCACCTTGTTTGAAATTTGAGGGTATAGGTCTTTACTTCAATTTAGCTTGGTATTCATTTGATATTATACCCAATTCCAGATAAATAGCTATTCCTTGTTTATAATAGTATCTTTCTTAAACTGATGGGCAGAATAATCATATTAATTTACTATAATTCATATATATTCAACATATATTATTTCTTATGAATACTATATTATGTATTTTAAAAACTAAACATAGTCCACAAATTGTTTCCTGTTTTAAGTCACTTATCTCTGTCCATGCACACACTGGTAATGTTAAGCATAATTCAAAGTGAGAATTATGTCATATAAGATATTTATCAAATTCCTGTTGGAAACAAACATTAATATGGTTTGGCAAAAGGACTCTGTTATAGAGAGATAAAAAAATAAAAAATGAGGAGTTAGGAGAAGAATGTGTTTAAACTGAAATTAGGTACTATGCCAATGTTTTCAAGTTTTTTCATTGACTCTCCAGCACAGTGAGGTGAGTGTTAACGGTGCTCTCTGATGGTGGCTGGTTAGCTCAGTTGGTTGGAGCATGGTGTTGATAACACCAAAGTTAATGGTTTGATCCCCATACCAGCCAGATGCCTGCTGCCCTCCTGTCCCCCCCAAAAAGAATAATAGCACTCTTTGACAGAAGAGGAAATTCAGCCCAGGTGTATCACATCTGGTGTCTCTAGTTCTATCAACAGCAAAGGGCGAATTCATTACATATGCAAAATGATAGTTAATTGTAATGCCCACAGAAGCAATGAGAGACTGAGGAGTATGTCTGGGAATGTGGCACGATCTGAGGGAACTCTGAACAGCTAGGAAGAGGGAAGCACAGTGATGACCTCAGAGCCACCACATCTGCTCAGGATGCCACCTCCATTTTGGGGTCACTGTTATGGATTGAATGTGTCCCCTCCCCCCCAAATTCATATGTTGAAATCTAATCCCCCATTAGGGGGTGAAGCCTTTGGCAGGTAATTAGGTCATGAGGGTGGAGCCTCCATGAATGGAATTAATGCCTTTATACAAAGAGGGCAGAGAGCTAGCTAGCCCTTTTTCTGTATGTGAGGGTACAAGAAGTCAGTCATTTGTAATCTGGATGAGAGACTTCACCAGAACCCAACATGGCACCCTGATCTGAAACTTCCAGCTTCAGAACTGTAAGAAATAAATGTCCGTTGTTTAAAAGCTACCCCATTTATGGTGTTTTGTTATAGCAACCCCAGCTGGCTAGGACACCCACTTACTCAATAATTAACATACCAGGAAGGGAGACTGATTTGATAAGCACACATCCTGACTGTACTGGAAACTAAGCGGGGGGTGGGGTGGGGGGAGGGGGGGAACAAACCTGGCATGTCAGCTTACTAAATGTGAAGCACGCATCAGTATTTTTTGTCCCAGTAAGCCTCAATGCAGCATGTTGGGAAGAAGAATCAGTGTCACATAAACATACTCTACACATTAAAAGACGATAAAAGTTCTCCACTGAAATTGGTCAGTAAGAGTTGGATTTACCTTTGAAAATCATATCCATCTGGTTATAAGCCCACACTCCTTGTCCAGGTCTGTACTACATATAAATGCACCAGAATTTTATACCTGGTTTTGCTTTTATTTTTCACAGAATTTTCATCTCGGTAGAGGTATACACCACAGTGACGGTGATAACACTACATATATTCAAACATTTATTTTGTGCACATGTATTTATCAATTGTTTATTTTTACATGTATTTTTTAATAGACAAATTATGGATGTATAAACTTATGGGGTACAAAGTGGTGTTATAATTTTTATTACAATGGGGAATAGTTAAATCAAGCTAATTAACAAATTCATCACCTAAAATCTTTAACAATTTTTTAATAAGAACATTTGAAATTTGATCTCAGCAAAATTTAAATATACAGTACTTAATTACTAGCTATATTCACCATACTGTGTATTGATCTTAAAAAAAGAAAAAAAATGAAAAATCAGGGGATTAATGATACACAACTAAAAATGTAGATTTTAATTTCCTATATTTACATTTATGACATGCAAAATTACAGTGTAGTTTATTTTGCAATAAATTACATAAACATTTCAATTTTAAAAATGCATCTTCATTCTTTCTCCCCAAATTGTACTTACTTAAGATAAAATAATTATGGCCTGTTAATTTTATGTATTTTGATCTTTCTCTATATTAATCAAGACTGCCAAGTTATTCTGTACAAATTACCTTTGAAAGCACAGTGGTTCAACATAACAAAATTTCATCTTTCACTTACACAACATTTTTGATGAGGTTAGAAGAGGAGTTCTTTTTCATATACTTCTTTATTTCTCAGTCTTATATAGTCTTCATCATTTTGTGATATGACCATCTCAACATGCAGTGAAGGAATAGCCATATTAGGAGTGAGAAAATACAGACCAATTATACAATTTTAACTCCTCTGACATACAATGACACAGTTTCTTCCATTCAAGAAGAAACTTCCATATGGCTGTAACTAACTGCAAGAGGGGCTTGAAAGTTTGCCCATGTATGCAGGTTGGAGAGGATAAACTGATGTGGTGAGCACCAACCAGCCATCTCAACCACATACTCTTGCTATATCATTTTTTCCAGCCAGGCAAGAGTCCTGAAGAGAATGGCATGTGTCAGTGCCCTGTAAACCTCAATGTTGAGGTAAATATCCAGGAAACTGTATTTTAGACAGAGATTGGTTTAAAGCCTGGGAGACAACTAAATAATCTGTAATTTACTTGGAAATACTTCAGTATGGACAGGCAATAAAAACACATGTGTGTAAGTGTCTGATCTCCTTTTGCAGAGATGGTGGGTGGTCTAAATCAAGAATTAATAAATTGAGAATGTCAGTCAAAAGTTCACACTCCAGAAGTGTCTTCAGATATCTTTTTCTCTGACCAACACTACAGGTGTTAGAAATGTGTTTTTGCTGGAAAAATTACCAGCAATCAAAATAAGTACATTGGCTAAAATATTCTAAGGAGAGTTTCTATCTTTTCAAGAACAAGATTTGAAAATCTAACAGCTTTTCATTTTTATCTTTCATTAAATAACCCCACGATAACTGTCATACTTGGGGAATTTTGATTGCTGATGCTGAATTTATAGTTACATAAATGCTGCCTCCAGAATATTGCTGTGTTTGCTTTTAGTTGGGGTCAGAGAACCTGGCCTAAAAAACAAAGAGCACTGGAATGTTGCTAAGGACATAGAAAAGGGATTTTTGTGTTGTTACTAAGGGACTGTAGAGTATGCATAAAGCAAATGTACTTCACAGGGCCCAGTTTTCCAAAGCCTTGCAGTTTCAAATATTGACCTTGCAAATGACAGGAAATTTTCCTCCGACTATATAGTCTCTGTTGTAAGATAAAGAATGGTAATACAGCAAGGTTGCTGGCTCAAAGACAGACAGGTTACTAATTGATATGTAAAGATACTGGGAAATTGCTGTAAGAAGATATTGTGTGCTAAAATCAAGCTTTTGTTAGTGGATTGACTTAATTACATGTTACCAGCTTCTATTGTTAAACTTGTCAAACTGTACTTAGCAAAAACTCCACCTATGTCTCTTCCTGTAACTTTCTGGTCTGGAGAATAAATGCAGGAAGAGAACCGCAATTTGTGATTAATTTCCCAAATGGAAGGAATGCCTTGCTCTTGAGAGTTCTGGGAGATTAACCACTTTTCGAGGCTTCTCACAGCTCAGAAGAGATGAGCTTTGAGTAATATTTGGGAGCTCCATCACCCAGGGGAAAAGGGGTGACAAATCTGTGGGAGGCAAAGCAACAAGGGATGTTTGAGAAATGTTAGTATCTATAGCTGCCTTCTGTCTGAGACTTGATTTCATTATTATAGTATGGTTTTGAAGTTGTAGCAGAAGAAACCTATTTCTCAAAGTTGGCAGATTAGCTCAGTTGGTCAGAGTGTGGAGCCAATAACATAAAAGTCCAGAGTTCAATCTCTGTAAAGGCCCCCTAACAAAAAAAAAAAAAAAAAAAAAAAAGGTTTTAAAAATAGAAAACAGTTTCTCTCACTATCTATTACATTGGTACCAAAACCAGTACCAAAAAGATATTAATAATTGTGTATGTCCATATTGCTTGGTCATTTTATCACAAAAAAAGTTCAGAAAAATAAAACATCTGAAGGGTAGAGCTGGGCAGAAAAGGGGAGTCTGGTAAAACCTCAATGAATTGGAGTCCAGTTGGAAGAATAAGGGAGAAAGTCTGTCAGAGTCAGATAAGAATTCATACTCTCAGAGTATGAATAAGGCAGACTGTGATTACAGTCTGTTTTTATTTTGATTGCATCTTCGTGGCCTTGGACTTGAGTGGATGAGAAGCCATTTGTCTGAAAACCGGCCTAGGCAATACCTGGCTAGTCTAAGACCCCTTGTATACATAGGAAATGTAGAAAACAGACACAGTTGTCTACAAATACCTTTGTGAAAAGAAAAAAACAAGGAAGAGAAATTTTTAAAAAGATGAATTACTGGAATATCAAAATGAATGAAAAAAATAAAATCACAATTAAGCTAAAAGAGTCATAGATAATTTTAATTTTAAAGCAAAAATACTAAATTGTTACTGTAGCTTTTTTATGTATAGGATATCTTTAATATATTCTGTTTCTTGTAACTCGTTTGAGTAACCTCTTAGATTTTTAAACTAAGCACAGTGGCTTTACATTGAAGGAGGGGAGCAATTAAAACTCTATTTTGTCATAGATATTGTAAACAAAATTAACATTTCTAAAACTGTTCACTACAGCATGTTATAAAACTGCTTACTGCTCAGCCCATAGTATTATATTAAATAAGACATTACAAATTATGGTTATATTTTTCTAGCTATAAGGGCTGATGCTTACCAAACCAACTAGGCACATTCTGATTTGAAGATAGAACTAAGGCATCGCTATCACTGAAGCAGGCAATAATCCATGTCGGTAAGTGAGTCCTAAGTGTATGTTACTACTTAATCTCACTGAAGTGTCAAAATCAAGGCACTCCCCTCCCACCCCTGTGCTTTACAGTGAGTTTGTGCTTTTAACTGCTCTCTACTCCTGCCAAAGTCAAGGAAATTCTTAAAAATTCCTCTCTTTAGTCTCACAACCTGAAAAAAAAAAAAAGTTACTCTATGCTCCACTTCCTTTTCCCATCTATTCTAAAAATGCTGTATGTGGACTCCCTTTTCTGTCATCTCTTTCAGATTGACTACTCTTTAGGATGGTCTGCCTAGCATTTTATTTGATTTTTTAAGACCACTACATCGTGAGTCATTTCCCCAGCTTGGCTAACAGCAGCTTGGAGACAAAGAATAATGCTTTAACCCCCCACCATTAAATCTCACTGTCATATACTGTTCAAGCTGTCATAACAGAATACCTTAGAGTGGGCAATTTATAAACAACAAAAATGTATGGCTAACAATTCTGGAGGATGAGAAGTACAAGATGAAGATGTCAGCAGATTCAGCATCTGGTGAGGGCTCTCTGCTTCATAGGTGTCATGTTCTATGCATCCTCGTGTGGTGGAGAGTACAAATATACTTCCTCAGGCATCTTTTATAAGGGGACTAATCCCATTCATGAGAGTGGATCCCTCACTACCTAATCACCTCCCCCAAACTCCACTACTTAATACCATTACCTTGGGGCTTAGGTTTCAACATGTGAATTTGGGGGGAACAAAAACATCCCGACCACAGCATTATGCTCCTGGCCTCCTAAAACCCTTAACTTTCTCACATGCAAAATATATTCACTCCATTTCAATAGCTCCTAAAGTCTTAACTTGTTCCAGTGTCAACTCAAAAGTCTAAAGTACAGAGAATTAACTAAATATCACCTAAATCATACATGACTGAGAGTCAAGGTACAATATATTGCGAGACAAATTGCTCTCCAGCTGTGAACCTGTGAGATCAAACCATGTGCTTCCAAAATACAGTGGTAGGTCAGGCATAATATACACATTCCCATTCCGAAAGAAAGAAATGGAAAAGAAGAAAGGAGTACCTTGTTTCAATAACTTCAAAACCTAATAGAGAAAACAAGATTAAATATTAAGGTTTGAGAATAATCTCCTTTCACAGGATGTCCCACCTTCCAGACACATTGGGGTGGGGTTGGGCCATCAAGGCTTCGGGCAGCCCACATTGAAGTTCTCCCGGGTTGTAGTTGCATACCTGCAGCTCTCCCAGGGTGAAGTCGTGTGCTGGTGACTCTGCTGGTCTGGGGTCTTGGAGGTGGCCCTGTCCCCATGGTTCCTCTGGGCATTGTTCTACTGGGGGTTCTCTGTGGTGGTCATGTCCACATTGGGTGAGGCTGGGTCTTCCTTACTCATTCCACTGATTCAAATGTCAATCTCTTCTGAAAACATCCTCACAGAAATACCCAGAAGTAATGCTTTGCCAGCTGTCAAGGTATTCCTTAATCCAGCCACGTTGACACCTAAACTTAACCACCACAATCACCTCACATCCAATTTATCAAACTTCGTGAAGACTGCATTCTAAACCAGATATTAGCACCGAAATTTGGGTAGTAAGAGGTCTTGGAAACATATAGCTAAAATAAGGAAGAGTGGTTGCTTCTAATTGTAATGATGTCTTAGACTTTGGCACCATTTATTCCTGCACAAAAAAGCAAATAACATCATTACCCGTCATAGATTAAAGAGATTTTTAAAATTTAAATAGATATTTTTATGTAGCAGTTTTAGAAATATACAGTGGATTTGTAAGTGATGAAATCCAGATAGTCATCCATAATGGCTAATTTGTATGATCTGTCAGAATGTTTACATTGTCTTTAATACCTTAATTGATTTATTTTTCTTTCATTCTTTTAGTTGTACTATTTCATTTTTGAAATGTTGGGCATCTTCAATTGCACAGTTTGAAGTGTTGTTTCTTTTTCACAATGATTTTCTGAGAGAGCTAGATCTATATATTAAAGCATGTAGGAAATGAAATGTCTGACTTGTAGAAAATGTGCTGGAATAGACAACTCAAGTTCAGGCAGAGAAATAAAAGTGTGAGTCGTAAAGTTAGGCAAACTTTATGGTTATAGTTAAAACTAGGAAATGAAGCTATAGGAATATGAAGCATAGCATTGTTTGACATTTAAATATGGAAAAAAAATATGTGTTCCAAAATATCTTTTAAAGACAATAGGATTGGAGGCCAAAATATGGGGCAAATTGAAAACAGACTGTGTGGTTTCATTACTATTTCCTTGTCTTTTATCATGGGTGATCATAGGGAAGGGTTGTATAAAAGAACTTCTGGATTTACTATAAACTTTCTGTTAAAGACATCACTTAATACTTTTGGTTTAATGCTGCTTGTATAAGGTCACTTTGCACCTGAAAAGTTACTATGAACAAAAATGGTGCCTTCTTTGAATATTGTTTTTTTATGAGACAATAAAAGTTATATAGATTTTCTTATTCCATCAGAAGTCTGTTTTTTGGTCTGCTCACCAGAAGTTTAGAGTTGAGTATGATGTTTAAATTTAGAAATGAGAATAGTCCTCCAGTTCGAAAAAAATGTGTTCCTCCATATCTTGCATTTTGCCATTTCTATCTTAAGAGCTCTAGTGTTTACAGTTTTTTAGTTACAATTTTTATTGTGTCATTTGAGGAACTGTGTGAATCACAAGTAATTAAATAATGACTGTGTTAGATAGACTCTCTGTGGCTGCAAGAATCACACTCACATAAATGTTGTCTCCATTGATGAAGATTAATTATGTGGACATAACGAAAAATAGGACATGGCTTCAACTGCCTAATGTTGAAACTTGAAGAAAGCGAGGAATATTGCTGGGTTGCAAAGCAGCTCTCAGGGAGCAGCAGCGTCTCTTGGGGTCCAACTGGAAGATCTGGCCTCTTGTCTCCCCAGAAGACAGAGCACACTGCTCCCCGCTCCAGCAACCCTGCTTACATTGGTGTGGTGACTTGAAGTCCTTTGTCTCTGATTCTGGTAACTGCTCCTTCTGATACAGCAAATGTCTCTCTACATTGCTTTTTCTACTTCTATGCAGCTTTCACTTCAACGTGGCGGTGGCCCAATAAACTCTTGCTATGGCCCTTCAGCTTTGGTCCCCGCTTCTCTCAGTTCTGTTCCATTCTCTGTGACCACCTCTCATACCCAAGAAGGATCTGAATGTGTTCCAGTCATGAACCAGGATAGTGAAGTGCTTTTAGGTAGAGTTCTTCCCTGTGACAGCACGTAGCTCCATTACTTTGCCTATAATCCATTGCCCTATGATTGTCTCTGATTTGATCAGCTTAGGCCATACTGGTCGTGTTTCATAGTGCAAAATTAGTGATATCTAAGGAGACTTTAGGTTTTCACTGTTCTCTGAATGTCAGCAATTCAGAATTATGTGTTCTCTTCAGTTCCCAATAACTATATTGACCCTTGATGTAAGAAGAAAAGTACATGTTTTCACAGTTTGTTTTGAAAGAATTAGGTATGTTTTTTATATTATAATTATTATAATATTCTGCAGTTATTCTAATACAGTATGTAAATTTTATTTATTTTTAAAATGAGCATTTTTTTTCTTTTATATAAATGTCTTCTCATTTTTCAGTGTTTTGCGTTAAATATGAATAGTTCTACATGCAAAATGCCCAGAACATTTAGTATAATTCTGTTAAATCAACTAATAAAACATTAGTAATAGACTAGAAATTAGGCTTTCAAAATGCAGAAATTTTTTATTTTGCTGAAGTAACAGTGTAAATCACATGTGATCATAAGTCTAAGAGTGAATGTTTAACTTTATAAATACACTTTTTAAATTATTTAAGCTATCAAAAAGGAGATAACAAATTTTGTAATTATGCTATACTCTATTATAAAGCTGCAAATCATATGCTATGACTGTATTACATATTTGTGATTTGTCAAAAGTCTGTGCAAGCATTTTCTGTGAATATGAAATTTTCTGTGTAAGAAAAACTGCTATATAGTATATAATACGTTAATATACCTTATAAAATTTTAAAAGATGGATGGATGTTATCTAAAATCTGCTTGCATTAGTTTGTTTTTCTGTTGCTTATAACAGAATACCTGCAACTGGATAATGTATAGAGAAATTAAAACTTATTTCTTACAGTTTTGTAGACTGGATAGTCCACAGTCCAGGAGGCGCATCGGGTGAGGACCTACTCGTGACTCTCTACAGGGTCCCATGGCAATGCAGTCAACAGCTCTTTCTTGTGCTCTCCTTTTAAAGCCCCAAGTCCATGCTTATGACAACCCATTACTCCATGAAAGGATTAATCCGTTCATGAGGGCACAGTCATTACTATCCACTCTATTCTCAAAGGCCCCAACTTTCAACACTGCCATAATCTGATTTCCCACCACCCTCTTATCACTGTTACAATGGGGATCAAGCTTCCAACACATGAACTTTTGGGGGACACACTTAACCCACAGCACTGTTTATAAACTCTACTATCCAGAGAATCCAAGGCTTACTGAAATAGAAATTACACTTTGAGGGAAAACAGTATGTATATTTATGGGTATTTCTATGTAATATTTCTTCACATTGCTCTTGCCATTTTTTTTAATGTTCCCAAATAAATCATTTTGAATTAAATCAGTAAAGCCTAATTAAGATTGATAACTGCACATCTTTTCTTCTCCAGCCTATACCTATCAATTTCTCTCACCATCTCATGCACTATTTTCTGGACTACCAGTTATCTGCTTTTCTATAAGTCACCTATTCTCATAGTTATGGTCATATATCCCCAAATTTCAGACTCATTCCTAACCCAGGATCTGCAATCTGTTGTATCCATTGTTGGAGATCACTTGAAGATCTCAGACAATTTACTCAGTAGCATATTACTTGTTCTTTGACTTTTGTCTCTGCCATAAATTAATAAGGTTACCCACCTTTTTAGTCAAAATTCCAATTTCTTTCTTGCTCTTTACCTACTTCCAGATTTAAATATCAGCATCAAGATTTCTTATCTATATGATGAAACTGTGTGCTAATTTATGCTGAAGTTCCCCTATTTAAATCACAGGAGTCTTGAAAACTGCCCTAAGATCCATCTTTTCCTGATGTTATCTGCTAAGCAGTATTTCTGAGTATGCATGATCTGTTTACACAGTAGAACTCCCTGTCAGATATTATCCCATCTCATCCTCTCTCTTTCTCTGCAATGCTAACTGCTCGTTTGGATTACTGACTGGTTTCTCATAGTATTTTTGGATTTCTCCACTTTCTTCAGCTGATGTTATCCCATGCAAAACCTGCATCACTTCACCAGTAATTGAGCTTTGATTTAATTATTTATGAATTTTAATAATAGGTTGTTAAAGTAGATGTCCTTTATTTTAATGGATATTGTTGGTGTCTACACACAAAACAGTCCATTTTCTAGGTAACAGCCAGCATACTTCCTTCAGATATCCATATATCAGCAAAAATATCTCTATCTCTACTTCAAGGATAAATTTAAATTAGTTTAAATCAATCGGGTAATTCCCATTTCTTTAGAAAGTGATAAGTTTGAAGTACCCTGGTGACACATTTTTGGCCAAATAAATGTGATTGATTGATTGATTGAGATAGAGGGTTGGTGTGGATGCAAAGTGCAGTTACCTCACACTTAAAGAAATAGATAAAAATAAGATATTACTTTTCCTTTTGGGGGGTGGTATGTTGGTTTTAATAACTAGAATTATTATATCTGTTTATTGGCCATGAAAAGGATAATCAGAGAAGAATGCCAATCCACTGAGAAGGGAGAAGGGAAAGCAGGTTGTAACCAGGGGAGGAAGAAACTTTAATTAAATGTAAGTAAGAATAGACACATGATTTAAATGACAAACTCTAGTAATCAGAAATTGTAAACTAATTATTTATGAAAGGGTCTGTTATGGAATATCTCAGGGTTTCTGATTATTTTGTCCCATATTTAGAAGCAATAGATAAACAAAATTCTGCATTCATGCATACATTAAAGATGAGATCAATAGACTGCATTTCTTTCACATTCTGATGGTTACTCTCTGATTCTCAAGTTACTCTATACTGTCATGTAGAAAAACAAAAAAAAAATGTAATTACCTCTATAATAACCAGATGTAGAGTTTTCCTACATGTTTTAGGTATAATAGAAATCTCTTTATATGAAATAATTGGGAATAATTCTTACTTTGTTGATCAAAACCATTTATTATGCTGGGATATTATAAAATATACAAGTATGCAGTAATATTTTATCTGAACCTAATATAAAAGGCAATTTGACAATTTAGGCCTTTAATACTGTCCTATTTTTTTTATTATGGTCATATGTGCTACTTTTATAATATATTGTCTACATTTTGAGTTTCAATATCCTTCATTAGCAATAAGGATGTAAAGTTATCCTCCTAGATAGTACATTCACATCACCCCCCATTTTAGTTTCGTTTATAGCTAAAAGACAAATTTGTTGTTGTTGTTGGGTTTAACATTACTTGTCTTATCAATCAATTATCAATTGGACACTTTTAAAAAAAAATAAAACAATAAAATGGAGTAATCAACTTGTCAAGGGTTTTAACCTGTATGTTTTCAGGGGATGGTGTAACAAACACATCATTTAATACATCAATCATGTGAAATCTCAATTACCCTGAATTCTAGTTATACAAATCTTCCATTAATTAGAAATTTCTATACCTCTTAATTAAGGGAGAAAGAAAATTAAGCAAGAAAGTAAGTTCATATTAGAAGTTTAACAATAATTAAATCCAGCAAGATTATTTTGTTTAATGAACGATGGTATAGCAATCAAAAGCCCTCTGTACCTGTCCCGATATTATTTGAGAAAGGCATTTTATTCACCTGAGCTTTCAGATTCCTTATCTGTAATATGTGAATATACATACCAAAGCAGACTTCTCTTCCAAGCTTTTTAAATGTGTAAAAAATATTAAACGTATGTTTGTATAGATAGCCTTCTTATAAAAAACTAAATTTGTTTTTAAAACACAACAATCACAACAACTCCTTGAACTTGTTAAGACAAGTGAACAGATATGATGTGGTGGGGGAGGGGAGAGGAAGCGGAAGTGGAATGGGTAAAGGGTCATGAAAATCAACTACAATATATCTTGAGAAGTTAAAATTTTTTAAAAAACTATTTGAAAAAATAAAGTAAAATAAAAAAATAAAATAATAAAACATTGGCAAGTCAAAAAAATAAATAAATAAAATAAAAATTTTAATCGACTGAAAATAGGTATAAAAAGTCAAATTTTTGAATATGGTTTTAACAAGTTATCCTATTATTGTCAATAAATTTATACTTATGCAACACATTTTATATATTAATCAAGTATTTTCAATGAACAAAATATTAAAATAGATAATTTATATATAAAATCAGTTATAAAGATATCAACAAATTCCAGTATTCCCATTAAACAAGATTTTGCTTAACCCTTAATATTCAGTATTAAGAATCTCTCATTCAATATTAATAGAATCTAGAATTCTAAAAAATATGTTCAATTAATTTATATATTTAATGCATTTATTTAATTTTATTTAATTTTTATTGACTTAAATCATCAGGCAAATCAGCAATCAACTTGACAGCAGCTGAAGAATACACATTCTTCTCAGAAACACATGAAACATTCTCTAGAATAGACTATAGGTTAGGTCACAAAATAATCCTCAACAAATTTTTTAAAAAATTGAAATTATACCAACTACCTTGTCTGACCATGATGGAATAAAACTAGAAATCATCAACAAAAAGGACGCTAGAAACTGTACAAATACATGGAAACGAAACAACATGCTCCTAAACAAAGAATGTCCCAAAGAAGAAATCAAAAAGGACACTAAAAGATTCCTAGAGGAAAACAAAAATGAAACACAACATACCAGAACCCAGGGAATACAGCAAAAACAGTTTAAGAAAGAAGTTTATAGTGACAAATACCTGCATCGAGAAAGAACAACTTCAAACAAACAATCTGATATTACACCTCAAGGAACTAGAAAAACAAAAACAAAAAGTAGGAGATAAATAACAAAGATTAGAGAAGAGATAAATGTATTAACAATTTAAAAAAATACAAAAAATTGACGAAAGAAAGAGTTGGGTTTTTGAAAACATAAAATCAATAAACCTTTTATGTAGACTAACAAAGAAAAAAAGAGAGAAGAGTCAAATAAAATCAGAAATGAAAAAAGAGAGATTACAAATGATACCACAGAAATACAAGGGATCATAAGAGACTACTAAGAACAACTCTATGCAAATAAACTGGAAAACATAAAAGAAATGGATAAATTCCTGGACACATACAACTTAACAATGTTGAATCATGAAAAATTAGAAAACCTAGACAGACCAATAATAAGTAATGAGACTGAAGAATAACAAAAAGTCTCCCAATGAAGAAAACTTCAGGACCAGATAGCCTCATTGCTACATTCCACCAAACATTTCAAGAATAACTAATACCAATTCTTCTCAAACTTTTCCAAAAAATTGAAGAGGAAGGAATACTTCCAAACCTATTCTACAAATCCATCCAACACTAACCTTATACCAAAACTGGAAAAGATACAGCAAAAAAAGAAAACTACAGACTAATATTCCTATTGAACACAGATGTGAAGACTCTCAATAAAATACTAGCAAACAGAATCTAACAACACATTAAACAGATCATTCACCATTATCAAGTGAGATTCATCCCAGGAATGCAAGGATGTGCAACATATACAAATCATTAAAAGTGATACATTATATCAACAGAATGGATGGGGAAAAAAAACATATGATCATTTCAATACATACAGAAAAAGCATTTGATAAAATCCACCACTGTTTTGTGATGAAAACAGAACAAATTACATATAGGAGGAATGTACCTCAACACACAAAAAAAATGCCATATATGACAAACCCACAGCTAATATACTCAACAGACAAAAAAAAAAAAAAAATGGAGGCTTTTCCTTTAAGATCTGGAGCAAGATAAGGATGCCAAGTTTCCCTACTCTTGTTCAACATAGTACAGGAAGTTCTCGTCCGAGCAATAAAGCAAAAGAAGCAATAAAAGACATCCAAATTGAAAGTAGGAAGTCAAAGTATCCAGCCCTTTTTGCAGTTGACATAATCCTATACATAGAAAACTCTAAAGACTCCACCACAGAATTACTAGAAATAATAAATGAATTCAGTATAGTGGCAGGATACAAAATCAACACACAAAAATCAATAGCCTTCCTATATGCCAATAATGGAATAGCTGAAGAAGAATTCAAGAAAGTAATCCTATTTACAATAGCTACCAAAAAAAAAAGAAAGAAAGAAAGAAATACCTAGTAGTAAATTTACCTAAGGAGGTAAAAGACCTTCACAATTAAAAGTATAAAACGTTGGTGAAAAGATTGAAATAAATGGAAAGATATCTCATGTTTATGGGTTAGAAGAATTAACACAATCAAAATGTCCATTTATCAAAGCAATCTACACATTTAACAAAATCCCTATCAAAATACCAATGACATTCTTCACAGAAATAGAAAAATGATTTTTAAAATTTATATGGAACAATGAAAGACTCCATATACTAAAGCGATCTTGAATAAAAAGAACATAGTTGGAGGCATCACACTTCCTGAATTCAAAATATACTATAAAGCTATGGTAACTAAAACAGCATGGTACTGGCATAAAAATAGACATAAATAGAACAATGAAACAGAATAGAGAGACAAGAAATAAATCCACACACTTAACAGCTAAATGACTTTTGACAAAAGTGCCAAGAATATACAGTGGGAAAAGGACAGTCTCTTAAATAAATGGTACTGGGAAAACTGTATATCCACATACAGAAGATTCAAATTAGACCCCTATCTCTCATCATACAAAATAAGCAACTCAAAATAAATTGAAGACCTAAATTTAAGACCTGATACTATGAAACTACTCTAAGAAAACATAGGGGAAACTCTACATGAAATGGGAGGTTTTGAATGCAAACACAAATGCACAGGCAACTAAAGCATGGATACACAAATGGGATTAATCAAACTAAAAAGCTTCTGTACAGCAAGAGACACGATCGAGAAAGCAAAGCACCAACCTACAGAACGGGAGAAAGTGCTTCAAACTACACATCAGACAAGGGGCCAATATCCAGAATATGTAAGGAACTCAAACAACTCAGCAACAACAACAAAAAACAAATAACCTAGTTAAGAAATGGATAAAGGATCTGAATGGGCATTTTTTCAAAAGAAGACATACAAATAGCCAACAAGCACATGAGAAAATGCTGAAAATCACTTATCATCAGGGAAATTCGAATTAAGACCAGTATGAAATATTGTCTCACCCCTGTTAGAATGATTATTATCAATAAGATGGAAAATAGCAAATGCTGGTGAGGATGTGGACAAAGGGGAAGCTTCCACATTGCTGCTGGGAATGTAAATGGGTACAGTCATTGTGGAAAACAATTTGGAGGTTCCTCAGATTACTGAAAATAGATCTAGCTTACAATCCAGCTTTCCCACTACCAGGTGTATATCCAAAGGAAATGAAATCAATATGTCAAAAAGACACCAGCACTGCCATGTTCATAGCAACACTATTCACAGTAGCCAAAAGATAGAATCAACCTAAATGGATGAATAGATTTAAAAAATGCTATATATACACAATGGAATGCTATTCAGCTTTATAAAAAAATGATATCCTATTGTTTGCAGTAACATGGATAGAACTGGAAACCATAATATTAAGTAAACTAAGTAAGGCACAGAAAGACAAATCCCACATGGTCTCACTCACATGTGAAATCTTAAAAAAAGAAAAAAGAAAAGAAAGGAAAAGAAAAGAAAAAAAAGGGGTTCTTATAGAAGTGGAAAGTAGAATAATGGTTACCAAGGACTAGTAGGGGCGGGGGAAGGATAAGGGGTGGACTAATGGGTACAAAACTATGCTATCTATCTGAGTCACCCATTGTGCAGTATATGTATGTATTAAAAAAACACACCACAGATTTTTTTAAAGTGTAATTTATTGATTGTGTCAGAGAGAATGAAATTGAAAGCATAAGGAGAGATTTATATAATTTCCTTAAGCTGATAATTTCAGCTATTCCAATATTCATCAAATATTTTTCTAATGTATAGAGCACTCTTCTAACTACTGGAATGAAGACAAAACAAAAATTTCTAAAACATAGAACTAGAAATATCTGAATATTTGTAAGAGATTACAAGATTTATTCACTCAAATCCCATTAATCAATATTCTGATTTCATCAACCACATAAATGAGTATGTAACCTTGCAATATTAACAGGAATATATGGCTTAGAGCAACGAAGATAATAGCACTTTTCTGTTCTCAGTGGGTCTTTTAATTGTCTCACTTTAAGAGTGGTGATAAACTAAAGTACATTCAGAGAGTACCTATGATGATGTGGGGACATGAATGAACATCACCATGTATGATCAGAACTCTCATGTAAAAGAAAGGTTATATTATATCTGTGTGGTACCAAATAAATGTCAGGCAGATGAGTGGAAGTGTATGGAAGGATTTTCTCTGATAAGTTTCATCTTGAGCTCAGTTGTGTCCATCAGAGGAGTTCAGTAATTCTGGGCAAATGGAGAGACTTAATTTGTCCCTTTATTTGCATGTAGAGCGGTGAGAGAAGGAGACTAAAAACTTACCCAGTAAAAAGAAGGAGTAATGCTCAGTGGGATAAAAGGAAAGTGGCAACAGTATTATTTCAAGTCTGAGTTTCTTGACAGATGTTTTGATGTTTAAATTGCATTGTGATCATAAGCCCAAGCAGCATCAGTGGCCAGATGACATGATGTATATAATAGAATAGTGTCACTGGTACCATGCAGATTCAACTGAAATTGATTAAGTGAGAGTTGGGAGAACTGAAAACAGGGACCTTGTCTGTAAGCATCAGTGAAGTAACGTGGGGAGATTCCAGAAATTCTTGGAGTCGATATATATTAGTTTCTTATTGCCACTGTAAAAATTATCACTAACTTGGTGGCTTAAAAAATGCCAGCTGTTTTGGGCCGGCCCGGTGGCACACTGGAGAGTGCGCCGCTTGGGAGCGCGGTGGCACTCCCGCCCAGGGTTCGGATCCCATGTGGAGACCGGTTCCCGCTCACTGGCTGAGTGCGGTGCAGACGCAACACCGAGGGTTGCGATCCCGTTGCCGGTCAGTAAAAAAAAAAAAAAAATGCCAGCTATTTTAACGTCAATTCAAACAGTTCTAGAGGTCAGAAGTCTAAGCTGGCTTGGTAGGACTTTGGTCCTTCTGGATGTTCTAGCAGAGAATCCATTTCTGCGTTTTCCAGGTTCTAGAGCCTGCCCATATTCTTTAGCTTATATCCCTGAAACACTCAGACCTCTGCTTCCATCATCACATCTCCTCTCACTCTGACTCTCTGGCCTTCCTCTTTCACTAATGCTCTTGTGATACACTGGGCCCTTGAATAGCCCAGGATAATCTCACCCCTTCCTTCCTTCCTTCCTTCCTTCCTTCCTTCCTTCCTTCCTTCCTTTTCTTTTTCCTTTTCTTTTTCCTTTTCTTCTCTTTTCTTTTCTTTTCCTTCTTTCTATCTTTCTCTTTCTCTCTTTTTTTCTGTGAGGATCTCAAAATCCTCAACCATATTTGCAAAGCCTCTTTTGCTATGTAAGGTTAGCTATAGGTATCTGGGTTCATGACATGAATATCATTGGGTTAACATTTTAATTTTTTTTTTTTTTTGGCCTACCATAAGGAATACACTTTTGAGAGATTTTTTATTTCCCTACTAGAAGAGGCAGAAAAATCCTATAAAAATAATTTCAAATTCTTAAGATAAAGTATATTTCAATAGGAAAATGAGAAAGTACAGGAACACTTTCTAAAAATCCAGTAAAAATAAAATATACATAAATATATTTGCAGAATAAATATACATTTAGTTTGTTTCTTCAAGTTAATTGTATTTTCCTCCTACAAATAATTAAAATATAACATATATATA
>NW_007727149.1:63435-165503 GCF_000696425.1 Galeopterus variegatus | reverse complement strand
TATATATATATATATATATATATATATATATATATATATTTAAAACCACCCTGTCTATAAATCTTGGTCAAATTTAGCTGCTGACACTATCTAAAGTGCCTTAAATGCTACATTTAGACAATATATTCTCTATGCAGGGAGGCCAGAGCTGGACTATGTAAAAGAAAGTTTAAGTATAAAGAAGAAAGAAAGAAAGAGATAAAATCCCATTCCCATATTTGTTGGGAAAAATCCACAGCAATGAGGAAAAAATTAATTGTTTTCAAGTTAACTTCAGAGAATGACTTTCACAAGGGACATCTTATATTAAAAGAAAAAGAAAAGTTACCTGTGTGTTGCTGTTTGTTCGTCTAGGCAGTAAAAACAACCATATGAAGTCCATCACTGAACTCAGCTATTAAACCCTGGCATAGGACATTATAGGACCTACTTCTCTACTAGTCTCTTGGCTCATGAGAACTCATTTTGAAAAGAAATAAACTGGGGACTTATGGACTTGAACAATGTATTCTTAATTAAAAAAACACATGGTTTGCTTGAGCCAACTTGTTTTGAGAGAGGAAGCAGAATTTCTGGGCCAAAGTATTTAATGACTACATAAACAATAGAGCTGAAATGTTTGATAACCCAAACTCTCAACCAAGAAACTAGATGTAGAAAAACATATGATACTTGCTACTACTTATGAAAAAGCCCTCTCCAATAATCCTTTGCATTTGCCCCTGCATCTAAAACACATTGTGATAGGTCGGTTCTAATCCAATTCTACCAATGTTTTTGTGTTTAGGCTGATATTAATTGATTTGGAAGGAGAGGTGATGCAACACTTGTTTACATGTCAACAGTTTCATTTTTTAAATTTCAAATCATATGAAATGTGCGCATTAAAAATATAAGCAACTGTATCAAAGACTACGCTTCTGTTTGAGAGATACGTTTTAAGAATGGAATAGGTAATTGTGTCAAACAATTTTTATGCACTTCAAAATCCTCTGCTCTTACCTTTTGCTCCAGCCACCTATAAAGCCATCAGTTTCAGACAGCCTTTGCAGACAAAACAAAACAGCACCTGTCTTAAGGCTAAAATTGCCTTGAGGCTTTTCTGATCCTGACATGCGGATATCTTGAGGACTTATCCACACTCCCTCTAATGCAACCTAGGAGTGACCCAGCAATTAATCCTGTTGGGTCATCCTTGAAAAGTTAAAAGTCATCAAAGATTAATGTTTTCCTTTTCCATTCTAGGCAGCCAATTCTAAGGCACATTTTATAAAATTCCCCAGGAATTATCTAAGGATTCAGCATTAATCATTCATTTTAAGTGGTCTACAAAATGATGTATCCCTGTGTTGACTTTCCTTTTTTCCCTGTTTTCTCCTCTAGACTCTAACTCCACTCCCTGAACTTTTGTTCTTAAATAATCTATTTATATAAATGCCTTTGTCTCATTCTCTACATTAGGGAAGCAAGGCTAAGATAGTATTTATTAATTTATTTTTTATCTGATATAGTTTATCTAGAATGGACTAAAGCAAAGTGTATGGCTTACTGTCAAACTTGAATACCAAGTTAATTTCAGCCAGTTTGTGACCTTGGTCTTAATATGTTCATATGTGGAATTTGTGCCCTAGAGGTAACATGTGCAGAAACCTAAAAATAAGCCAGACAGATAACATATGGTAATTGATAAATATAAGACACAATTTATAAGTAAAATCACTTCTAATTTTGGCTGAGAATGTATGCTTGAAAAAAATAAAACAAAACAAAACAAATTGTCATTGAAATTTCAGACACCTGATTCAGAGTTATGTATATACAAATTATACTCTCTTAGAAATTCATATTATAATGTTGATATCCTCATTTTCAAAAAAAATGGAAGTGAAATATCAGATGCTAGAAATGGATAAATTAAAAATTGCTCTAGCATCAATAATTAGGGTCAGCTAAATTCTGAAGGCCCTGGGAGGTCGGATATGTGGCAGTAGTCATGTTCTCCACATCCTAGAACATTGCTAAATAGTTTACTTTAGACCTGGAGTCCAAACAAGGTATCAGGTCATAGAGCTATAAATTAGCCTAAAGAATGTTGAAATGGATAGTCTGGCCCTCACTTATATATTGAGCAATTGTTTAAAGAGCAAAATGTAACAATTAACCAATCACTAACTCATGTCATGCTAGACAACCAATGTAAAGCCTGATTAAGAAGGTTATTCCTTCTCTCCTTTTGCCTCCTATTTTTGTGATTATAACAATGCTGAAGCTCTGTTTGTACCTTTGAGCATTTCCTAAAGTAATTTGGAGGTGTTTCCCAGGCTGCAGTCACACAAATCCGGCTCACATAAAGTCTTTGTTGTTTAAGCCATGCCTCAAGTACTTTCTTTAGCTCAAGGGAATGTGTATGCATTTTTAAAGGTAGATTCATTATTGTCTGGGCAATCACTTATATCAGTTCACATAAACTGTTTCTGCATATTTCTTTTCAATTCCGCTTTCAGTAACATCATGTTGGTAACTTGAAATTGGCCATTGTGGGAATTTTTACAACATGGAAAAAAACAAACACATCAAGTTAGGAATTTTTTTCCACTAATATTCACCTGTTAAGAATTTCTTCATTAAATTATTTTCTGTGGTGGTGTAACTAAATTCACTTTAACTCACTGAAGAAATACTCACTAAAGAAATAAAGATTTTAGAAAATAGAAATATGCTACTAAATTCCCCCTTTCAGCAATTAACTCTTTATGAGTCTTAGAAGTAGATTAACCTAAGAAGCATATATTTTAAATGTAATATTAACAATTTTTCTAAAACAAGTAGCTTTCATTCAGGCATGCTTTTATTCACTTGTTTAAATGTATATGTAAGGAACACAAATGAACAATTATTAAATTCCTATTAGGTACTAGGCTTTAAGGCAAATAAAATATTTAAGGTAAAACAATGTCAAATCCCAGCTTGAATCAAACAAACAAAACCAAACCTTTTTTTCCCCAGTTGTCAACTTCCCAAAAGTTACAAATTAGATAAAAGTATCATTTAAGAAGAATCAGTCATAATTGATAATCTGTAATTCATTCACCAAGTTTATTTATCATAGCATTGTTCTTAATAGAGCTAATTGTTTGCCTTTGCAAATATTCTATGACTTTTTCATCAACCTTACTATAATGCACAATAAAATATTGCTACAAAATGTAACAAGGAAGGTTAGGGTTCTTTAAAAAACCCACGAACACAAACATGGCTTCCTGTGAAGAACAATTGTGTGTAAATATATTTATGATGCTTGAGGCACCTGGAATACTACTTGTTCTTATGGCTTTGGGCACTAATCAAAATACATTGCCAAAAAAAAATTGTAAAGAAGAAAACCAGTCTACTGAAATACTATCTGAATATTTTAAAGCAGGCTTGGAAATATGTAAGCAATATGATTTCTTGATATCACAGATTTAGATTTTCAAGTTATATTTTACCTTTCTGTATTCTTATTCTGAGACAGTTTTTACTTATGAAGTACTGATAAGCAGAAGTAGTCATATTTTTACTAAAATATACATTAAGCAGATCTAATTTATTAAAAATATAAAATAAGAATAAGTCAATGGCATCCAATACAATTTTTGGAAGATAACATTAACTTTATCCACATAATTGGTTGCCAAATTCAATAAATATATATGTTTAATTTCAAGAGGAACTTTAATTTTTTTCTTATTATAAAAGTAATGTGTACTTATATCATTAAATTTTACAAACTTTCTTCTGAAAATAATAACATCCAGTATTACATACCTCATAAGATTTTCAAAGATGAAAAATCTATATTGGCTAAAAATCAGCTGAAATTCAGTAGGAAAAAGAAGGTGTAATGTATTTTTTAAAATGTCTATACAATACTGGCAAAAGAAAAAGATTTGGGTTTTTCGGTGGAAAAGGTGTTTACCTAGGATTTCTGCTTCTGTTGTGAAAATATAATATCAGAAAACCTAATCTCCCTTAAATTATATGTGCTTATTTTTAAGTTTTGAATTCAAATTTATAAAATATGTATTTTATCTTTAAGAAAATAAAAACATTTTACTACTTGTTTGTTTATAGTATGAACATATACATAAAAATTATTCAACAGTTATTTTATCACATTTTCCACTGGCAAAAAACGTTGCCATCATGGGACTACCACATCTTTCTGTTTCTATGTATATTCTCTACAAACCTAAAACTATGCACACTAGTGAATTCACACAACTGCTGCCCAAACACTGGAATTTAAGTATAATAGGGGCAGGGATTTTTGTCTGTATTCTCAGAAACTTTAACAGTATCTAACCCATAATACATGATCAATAAAGTTTTTTTTTTTTTTTTTTTTGAATGGGTAAATGTGATGGTTTACTCTGTCTCTAGAATCTGGTTTTAGAAGCAGATCATGATGAAACTCTGCTTGTCTCTCTCCATCCCCATGAAGACCAACAGTTGGAGGACTTCAATCTGAAGCTCCGTGAATGTCTGAACTTACGTAAAATGTCTTTCAGACTTTCAAATTCATGGTGTTGCATTTTGATACCTTTTATGTAGGAACTGATGAATGCAGTAGTCATAGATGTAGCCAAAAGTCATAACAACAGTGCACATCATATTTCAATGAACTCATATGCTATATACTCATAGCTTCAGCACGTTTCATTCATATTTACAATACACCAACTTCACTCAAACATGGGAGGTAAACTTCTAACATTCACCTCCAGAGCATAACCAGCTCTATTTTCTGTCTTTACTACTTTTAACCGGTTTCCTTCCTTTCATTATCTTAAGGTTTAATAGTGGCAAAAAATGTCCAAAGCCTACAAATTATCCCTGGTAAAACATACAATGAATTCTACTACGATCATTGAGAATTATATTTATTTACCAAGTAAGTATTACTTTTTAGTAAATAAATGGAATGATCTCCGAACATCACAGACATGTTCAGGTCAATTGTCACAGGTTAAAATGATTTTTTTGTTGTTGTTATTTACTTATCATATTTACATTTTCTATTTTATTGAAATAAGTGGTAACATAAGCTTTAGGGAACAAAATAATGGCTATAATATAAACAAGCTTGAGAAAGATTTAGTCATTGTACCTTATCTTTAGATGCACATTCACTACCTTAAATCACTGGGGTTTATAAATATTTGTCATTACTTATAGTATAATTTTCACAGTTCATTCAAACTTGAAACCACGTATTATTTATTCACAAATAATTTCATTGCATGTTAGCAGAACATGCACTAGATTTCTACAATTTGAAAGTAAAGGTTGCATGCTTAAATGGAGAACCACATGAGTTCCTTCGATCAAGTAAAACTAAGCATTTATTTTATTTTTTTCTCAATATATGTCAGGTACAGTCTAGGTTTTGAAGATGTCTCAAGAAAAAACAATAACAGGCTTATGCTCGTTCTCTAAATGCTTGTTTTCATTTTGTTGATACTAATAATAGACACTGCCATGCCTTGTTTTAAATGAAATAAAAATAACAAAGTTTGTATTCACTATTATACTATAAAAAATATTGACTAATATTTTATGCTCTGTCACTTTCAAATTGTGTGACATTTATGGCAGTGGACAGATTCTGTAATATGCTGCCCAAATCCAACTTCCTGGATGAATACCTCTTCTCTGCCCACCCTCTCCTCCCACCTCCACTGCAGCTGCAGGGACAGTTCCCCAAAGAAGCCCTGAACTGACAGCTTTCTTTTAGTGTTGCCTCTGCAGAAGAGAACCACATGACCCTAAATCACGGTGCCTTCCTGGGGTGACCTGCATCCAATTATGGACATTATCATTGGCCCCTATACATAGGTGCCTATAGAATAGGTGCGAACTGTAGGTTTAAGAGTATCGGAGAAGTAACACAGACGATGCTATTTAGTGAAGCTTCGCAAATGTGGGCACCTATTAGATACCTTTTAAGAAATCTAATAAATTCACTGGAGTGTACTTTGAGAAGCTGATGGGGAGTGACAGACTCTTTTATTTTGACACTGAAATGTAATGTGATCTACTTTCTTTAGAACTTGTTTGGGGAACTCTACTACTAGTAGATTTACATTAGCTCATTTAATCCTTAAAACAACCCTATAAAATAAGTATTATTATCTCCTTTGTATAAGTGAGGAAATTGAATCAATTACTTTTTTAAAACAGCTAGGAGGTGGCAGAGCCTGGGTTCCAACCCAGCTCTTTCATGCTCTGAAGTTCATATCCTTAGCCACTATGTCCATTGAAGAACTGGTTTGTACAATGCAGTATGTAAATAAGATGTAAATAACTGGAGTTATATGTGAACACTGACCATTCTGATAAAAAAATAATATTGTATATGACTCTGTAATGGATTTCATTTTAATTTTCAGTTTCTTGCTTTCTATTCCATGGCAATTTCATGTTAGTTGCAAACATCTGTACTTCTTAAGTTTTATATACATGCTATTTTACATTTATTTGGAATTTCAGCACTTAAAAATAGTACTCCATAATTAAGAAAAATAAGAAAACTTTAATAAAAAGGGATACACTACTATTAATTGCTAATGGATTATTTAATAAATACCTAAGTAATCACCTTGTGCTATACTAAATCATTCCATAATATTGTTTTATATTGATTGATTTGCCAGTATAAGTTCATATGGACAAAAAGCGTTATGCCAAACTTATGATTATGGGGCTTCCACAATACTTTACAAAGTAAATTAAACACATATATACTGAGAAAAATAAGGCACAGATTTTAGTTAATTTGTTCAGCAGCAAATTGGAAATAATAAATTTGTTTATGTACATACATTTTATCCCAATCCTTTATGCAAAACTTTTGAGACAGCTTAAAGTAAAAGTGGATTCAATTAAGTAATAAAATATAAATAGAATAAGCAAGTCAGGAGAAAGGGGAAAGTCACTGTGCCTGAATTTCATATTTGTCTTTGATCTTTTTAGAGGAAAAGGAAAATAACAAGGAAACTTATCATTTATACAGTTCATTTGATCATAAAGGAGAAAGTAGTCCAGTGCTTTAGGGAATATAATTTTTTTTTTAAGAACTGCCAAATACTGTAAAATAAAGATGTCACAGAAATTGTGTATAGTGAACAGTGAGTGAAGTAACAAATAATATCTTCAAAAACACCTTTACTGTAGCTGAAGAGGTGAATATCAAATTACTGTATATTGTAGAATTCCTTAACAAACCTAAGAGAAGAGTAAACACAGCTTAATCAAGGTGAAATTGTGAGGAATTAAGTGAATGTGTACAAACATGATGCAAGCAGGGAATGTAAATGTTGTGGGTCTCTTAGGCAATCTTCAGTCTCTAAAAGATCATCAGTTCTCATTCAGGTTTATTAGCGGTAGGATGACAGGCAGTTCCAGGTAACACCTGCAGAGGTGGTATTCTGTGTCGTTGATAAGGATACACACATGCTTTGGAAACCAGATGAACATGTGACAATGTTGAAATTAGAAGCCAACCCAGTATTCTCAACTGAATAAAAAACTACTCCCCTTTTCCCAGACACAACAGCTTTAGAGTGAGGCAAAACATTTTCTTCAGGGGGCTCCTTTAGATCTGCTCAACAGGAAAACTTGCATGGTTCTCGTAACTCTGTAAATTATAAAAAGGAGGAAATCCTTTTGTCCCAGAAAGAGAGCAAGAAATTAAACAAGAGAAAGAGTATGAACGACTAAAATGTTGTAACTTCTTTTTCAAGACATAACACACACAGACTTGGTAACATAACCATTAGAATCTTTTATTCTCTTCCCGCCCCACACCACAAATAAAAGGAAGACAAAGTGAGACAATTTCCTCACCTTCCTCTCAGGGAAGTTCATAGCTCACTTACTCTATTGTGGTATTTGAGGTATTTGCTCAAAATGTTGCTTCTCTGAGGAGTTATTCCTGACTACCAAAAAACCCTGCAGCCCTATCCAACTTCATCCCATTTTCCTTTCATGATTATTTATAGCGCTAATCACCCAACAGATACTGTATTATGCATTTGGTTGTCTAGTCTTCATCACACAAAATATAATGTGAGCTGAACAAGCATAGTTTGTTTTCACTGCTGTATTACAGCAGCTAGAAGAATGCCCATCATTTATTACTTGATTGGTAAGTATTTAGTGAACGAATTAGTGAACTATCTGATCTCCTAAATTTGCCTGAGATTGTTTTCAGAAAATAAACCAATATTCATTATATAACCAAAAATAATAACTACGTATACATATGTATCTTCTACCATAATGAAATTGGATCAGAATTTTCCATAATGAATTCAGTTCATATCATCAAATAAATTCAGAAAGTAAGATACTAGAGACACAAATGAACACATTATTACAAGACTATAATAGTAAATTATTTCCGTAAAGGCATGACTTCATTAAATACACTGCAACTTGAAGGAAGCAAGTTTTGATAGAACAATGGGAATTGTGAGAGATGGCCAATTTGTCAAGAGGTTGCTTATACAGAGAAATTTAGATAAGAACATTATGCAGATGTTCAATTAGTCAGGGTTTAGACGAGGCAAAGCTCTGCTAGTTGCTGGAAAGTGAATAACGTAAATTAGAAAATCTTCCTGTCTTTAAAATAGCTCATTGTTTTAAAGTTGGTGTTTTTTTTTTTTAATTTTGTGTTCATTCCTCTAGGATAAACAATATAAAATTAACTATGACATATGAAATAAATTGTAATAAAGGTCTTTTCCAAGTATTTGGTATTTCGTACTCCAGACTGGTATTTGATGCACACTTGAGAGTTATTATGATGGATGTTGTAAGACATGATGATATCAAAAATCGAGTCAGTGGCAGTAGGAATGGAGCCTAACATGACATAATAGAAAGACAATTCTGAGCAATTGGAATAGATGACCGACATGCTGCTAAGAAGTAAGAGAGGAGCTCTGGAGACTACAGGAACTCTTTCTTTGACAACTAAGTGCAACTAAAGTAAATATAAACTCAAAATCGAATATTAAAAGCAGGCGAGGGAGATACATAGTTTAATTTTGCTTTTATGAAGATTGAGGCACTATTTTCAATGGGGGTATCTGTTGGATTGACTAAAAATTTGTGTTTGGATTTTGCAAGAAAGGCATTTAGAGAAATATACTTCAATGGGGTTTTATTTTTCATAGTGAAGCAGAATCATTAACAATCACACTAAATCTCATTAGTGAAGTTGAAGTAGAACATAAATTGCATGCCAAATGATGTCCCAACTTTTGATACCTTGTTACTGTTATCCAACTTTATTTAAATGCTACTAAATGACCAAGTAGACAATTCTGACAAAATTCCTTAGGAGACCAGGTACAAGTCATATCACTATTCCAAATTCCTCTTCGAAAATTGTCTTTTTTTGGAAAATATTAGTTCAACTTTTGACTTATAATATCCATTAAACCTCAAGTAATTCCCAATTATCACTATTAATTCTGATCAATACTGTGAAAAAATATAATGAATAAATTTCAAAAATTGGTGAAGATGACTTCAAATATGTTTTGAAAACGGTATTGGTTAGAGGTCAAAGCATATAGGGTTGAAAAAGGGAAGATATTAATTTGAATGCAAAATTTTCCTGTAGAAATTTTATGTAATGTCTTTGGGGGGAGCGAAGGAAGTCTCTGTTTTTGTCTTTTGAGGTTATTGTAACTGGCCTTAGGTAATTATTTTGTTTAAATTTGACATTGATTTAGGTGAATTCATATATCTAATTTTATTGCTGATATTATTATTTCTCTTTTAATAAAAGACACAATCCAAAGATATAACAAGAAATTTTAAATTATCTGTGCAATTTAAATTCCCTAAATATTTTAATATTAGTCAAAGAAATAAAAATATGATGAATTTGTAATATTAGAAATATATTTGATTAAGCCATGCATTTAACCAAACAGAGCAATGGTCAGATGTTCACTAAATAGATCTATTGGTCAAAGAAAATTTTATAGTAATTAAAGAATGGCCAATATGATGATGAAATAGTGTTCACATAAGGCTGTCTGATTCTCTGCTCATGAATACTGCAGGCATTCTTCCCACAGTTGTTTAGCCAAAACTCTGAGTCTTTGCATTTCTGCATATACAGGTCAAAACTGTTCTTTAAAAGGGAATAATAAAATATTATTATTATTCTTTTTCCTTTATGTCTTTTTTACTGACCGGCAACGGGATCGCAACCCTCGGTGTTGCGCCCGCACCGCGCTAAGCCAGTGTGCGGGAACCGGTCTCCACATGGGATCCAAACCCTCGGCGGGAGCGCCGCCGCACTCCCAAGCGGCGCACTCTCCAGTGCGGCACTGGGCCGGCCCATAAAATATAATTTTAAGGTCCTTTTTTTTTTTTTTTACATATAGAAGACGGAATATTTTGAAAAATGAAAGTCTTTACTGAGGATGATGGACAATGAATATGAAAATTCTGTCTTTCCACAGAATTGATATCAGCTTCAGTTTTTCAAAGTATCAGTGATTAAAACAGAGTTTTCACATCATGTGATGTTGCTATGGTCAACTTTCTCTTGTCACAAATATAATTCATATTATTATATCATAAAATATCGGTTAGCATGTGTGTTTCATAGTATAAGTTAGCTGTTAAAAATTAAGATTTTTATGGGCCGGCCCGGTGGCGCACTGCTACAGTGTGCCGCTTGGGAAGTGCAGCGGCGCTCCCGTCGAGGGTTCGGATCCCACATACAGACCGGCCGCTCACTGGCTGAGCGAGGTGCGGGGGCAACACCGAGGGTTGCGATCCCATTGCCGGTCCCGGTCCGGTACGGGCGCGGCACTGAGGGTTGCGATCTGTTGCCGGTCACAAAAAAAGAGACAAAAGGAAAAAAAAAAAAAATTAAGATTTTATTATAGATCACATCTTCCCTTGGATTGATCCCATAAATTCTCTCATACCTTGGTAAAATAATTTCATTAACTTGAAAATGCATAATTGAACCATAAATCCTTTTATGACATCCATAAAGGCATTTGTTTCCTAAATTAACATGTCTTTTTTTGAAAGAGTTTGACAGATTTCAGTTTTTGAAAGAATACTTAAAACTATGAAATTCCTAATCCCCAACTATGAGAAATGTTTTTAAAACCTAGAAGATTAGTCAAAGTTTTTGATATAAATATTAACATGAAGTTGCATTAGAAGTATTATTATTAGTAGAACAGGAATTGAGAACTATGTTGTCTCACTCAAATTACAGTGAAATATATACCATCATATTTATTATATTTAATAATGCCAAAAACTATAGAGGAGGAGGATCTTGGAAAATATGAAATTCTACCACTTTCTCCTAGAAGATGACCTTGGGACCTCAACTTCTGTGGCTCCTACCAGTGAAACATATTTTCAGTATTGTTTTGTGAAGATTGCTGACAATTACACCATTAACAAGAAGAAATAACCTTCAACATTGCTTTGAGCTTTTGTTGTTGTTGTTGTTATACATGTATATGTTTGGAGATGTGAAGTAAAACTTATAGAAGGCCACTGTTTTGGACTAAGCTCCCACAATAGGCCCCAACAGACCAGACTAAAATGTCAAAATGGAGTAGCCCATGCTAAAGTTCCACGTCATCAAATCAGAACTCCGTTCTTATCTGGCCTCCCGAGCAATCAGGAGAGAGATACAACAGCCCAATATCCCAAGTAGGACAGTTTCAGTAGGCGCAATAATGAAGTTCTCTCTGTTTGAATACTTAACTTGAAGTAATCTGATGTTAACCAATGTCATTTTTCTATTGTTCTGTTTCCCTGTTTCTGTCTTACAAGGAAAGTAACTTTGAAATCACCAATCTGCTTTTTATTGTTTGTTTCTGCTTTGCTCAGTCCTTTTTCTGTCTATAAAGCCAGCCTCTTCTGCTCATCTCATTGGAACAGTTATTCTATTTTATGAAATGAAGCATTGCCCAGTTCCAGAATCAAAAATAAAGCCAATTCGATCTGTAAACTAAATTTGCTGTAATTTTGTATTTTGACAGTGGTTTGTCTATAAAATTGTAGAATTGAGAAATTTACTTGGAGAAGATAAAGAGCAACAGTAATTTAATCAGTTCTGTATAGTAATTATAGGGGAAAATAAAAACAAAGAAGAAGGGATGAATCAATATATAGTTACAGATTTGCATTTATAAGGAATAAATCCCTAGAGGTACAAATGAACCTTGTTGATATTTTACATGGAGTACACCTTCACGTTTAGGATAACTTTGGGTTTTGTAGATATTAAGGTCAATTTCCCACCTACAGCACAAGTGAATACAATACACATCCAGAGGAAAATGTTCTTCTCCCTCCCCCTCCACAGGAATAACAAGGTTTCAACATTCAGGAGGATGAGTATCTGTTCTAGATACTGTGGGGCTGGAGCCTTCACAGAAGCTTTGTGGGGAAAAAGGCACAATAATAATTTACTTTTATTTGTCTATCTCAATTTCTCATAGAATGTTCTCACAGTGTTTGCTCGGATATTTATTCACTATCTTCTCGACTGACATCATCCCCCTCTCTTTCTCTCCCATTGGAGAGGTTCCCTACCATCTTTATATTTCTATATAAACATAAATTGTTAAAAACACACAACTTTAGGAAGTGGTGTGGAGAGCAGCACTTCCGTTCCCTATGCGCTTGCCTACGCCCCACCTTTCGAATGCGATGTAATGGGAAAGCAACGTGTGGAGCCAGTAAGACCTGGCTTGGATTCCTGGATGTGGATAACTGATACCTGCGTTACCTGGGAAACATAACTATCAAGTATGAATACAATTTTTTCTCTGAATTAGATCAGTATAAGAATGCTTATGTTGCATGATTTTTTTTTCACTATTGTATGAAATGCGGCAGGTTGTGCAGCTACCACAGTGCCAGGTACCTAGTTAGTTATAAGATATTCCAGTTTCCTTTTATTCTGCTTTTTTCCCGCTTTTCCCCACTTCTCTAAGCAGAAGAGTAAAATCAACTACAGACTTTGGCAGCTGACCAAAGGCAGCTTTAGGCTTTGGGGAGCTCCCAGGATGTGGAGAAACTGGTTTTTGTCATATCAGCATAAGCCATGTGTTGAAGTATCTCTACTCTTTTATCTCAGTGATCTATCCTGTCAGACTATAAATATACACATTATTTCAGATGGAGGTAGAGTAGGCAGTGCTTACTGATACTGTTTAAAGAATAACAAAATTCCTTTTTTAATCAGGATCCTAAGGGAAATGAGAAGGAAATTGTTTTTGAAAGTCAAGAGGAAGCAGAGACACTTTGGAGATTACAAAGAAGGGCTACTAAAAATCACTGCATAATAGTTATGGAAAAGAAAAAGGAGGATCTCAATGTCCTTATTTTACAGGAATTTGAGGGCTATAGTTTGATGAAGCAAGTCAATAAAGTTGGTTCAACCATCATGTATGCCATATGATTTGGGGGATCACTTGGACTGTTTTACTTTTCCATTGTGGAAGGCAAATATAAGTAGTTTACTTCTTCTAAATATAATGATTTGGGTTTGCAATATTGGAAATATGCCTGATACAGCCAGGATAATATGTCTGATCTTGCACAGTATATGCTAACAGAAAATAAGTTCATGTATTAAACAGAAAAATAAATAAATAAAATACAGTGTAAATAATATCTTTCAAAGCATTGTTTTTTCTTTAAGAGCACTGAGACAATTTCTGATGTGCCCCTAAACATTATTTTTTTCTCCTTTTTAGTTTTTAAAAATCTCTTTTTTTCACGATGTGATAGCCAAGGTTGTATTACAAATAAAACCATATGCATATGGTTGACTTCAAGTAGCATGTAACATAATTTATTTTTAAACGCAGAAAAACAATTCTAAGTATCTTACTGAATGACTTAAGTATATGAGGGTTGTATTTTTAAGTGCTCTTAAATATTTTCAACAAAATATTCTCTGTGTGATTTAGTATTTCAGGGAATATATTATTTTCTTAATTTGAAGCAAGGTACTTATTCGCACTATTGTCTCTTAAAATAAACATTCTGCTTCTTCTTTTAATGTAGAAGAATTATATTCTTAAGTATAACTTTAACAATATACTTTCTGGAAAAAAAATAACCTGAAAATGAACAAAATAAGCTATTTTAAGTAAACATGTTATTTTTTTACTTAAAAAATAAAATGATTTGAAAATGCACAAAATAAACTATTTTAAGTAAACATGTTATTTTTTACTTACTTTTGAATTAGTAGGTCTATTAAGTATGAAAAATGTTTACCTTCATAAACAATCTGAAATGATAACATTATATTTCAGATACAATTATGTGAGTTAGGCCTTGCAAAAAAAAAAAATTTTTACTTTCCTAGAATAAAAGAATTACATTGATAACAACACCACCAACAAACTATGTATAACCTCTGAGCAAATTCAGATGTCTGCCAATGATTCAAGATATAAAAATAAAATTAATGTCATAAATAGTCAAATGCTGTCATGTCCTTGAAATCTGTTTTGGTTGTATAAATTCAAAGGCAACCTGTGGTTATCATTTGATTCACCACCAGTTTCAAACAACTCATACTACCTACAGTTATTCAAATAAAAAAGAGGACATCTGTACAGTGAGTACGGCAATAGACGTCTCATTCATTAAACACATGTCCCATATGAAGAGGCAAGGGATTTCCAGAAGTCATGATAACCACATGTTATCATTTGAATATCAAATAAAATGATCTAAAAATGTCCTTTTGAAACGTGAAAGTGTGTTTAAAATAAAACTATGTATTAGGACTAGATATAAAGTTCTAGATCATTTGATATCTCACTGTTACAAGGTTAACCACACAGTAATTCTCATATATAATTTGAATGTGCACATATGTTTGTGTAAATGGCATATAAGAAGACATGGATTATATGCACACCACAGCAAAAAAGATATTTTCTTTATGGTTCTTGGTTGTAGATATCTGTGTGGTAATATAATATTTTTTTTTCTATTTCCATATATTTGTTTTTTCTCCTGTAGATGTGAACCTTCATGGCATGAGTCAATAATTCAATTTCAGGCAGGTGGACAGGCAAAGATCTGAATGAATTGCATAAGATTGAGTTGAATCTACATAAAACACATATTCACACACAAACCCACCGTGTGTGAACATAGGCTTCAATACAAAGTTTAAAAACAATATTTGGAATAAGTATGTCAGTGATTTACTTTGGCTTTTACTTTTGCATATACAAACACTTGTATATAGGTGTAAATATATATGTGCGATAGACAGACAAAAATCGTTGCCTTCAAATTGCACATATTTCTTACTTCTCCACAAACCATCAGCATGTTTTATCCCATCAGCACTCTCAGCTGATGACTTCGCTTCCCATTTACCTGAGAAAAGAGAAGCAATCTGTCACTACTCCCTGCCTTTTCTCCAGTTACTAAGGAAGGCCTGTCCTTGCTTCTTGTACATGACACAATTTCCTTATGCAGACTAGGTCAATATCCTCTTCCTTAATCCTCTTGCATCTCTTTCACTTTATTCTCTATTGTCCCAAATAGTTGACATATACTCTAGTAATTCCGTTGAAACAACACATTCAGCCAGGTGTGGAAGTTTCACCAACCAGGTGACCAATGTTCACATCAATGTTGATAAGCCACATTGATATTATGTACTCTTGTTCTGATAAGATGAGAATGTCACTTTCTCTCTGTGGTCTTTCTCTCAAGATCTGTAACTCTAATCTAATCATGAGAAAAACTCAATTGGGAAACATTCTGCAAAATACCTAACCAGGGATCTTGAAAACTGCTGAGGTCATCAAAAAGAAGAAAAATTTGAAAAAAAATCTCTCAGTCAAGAGGAGTTTGAAGAGACGAGGAAACTAAATGTAATATAGTAAAAGTCATTAGGTAAAATCTAAGGAAATCTGAACAAGGTACAGACTTTAATGTATCAATGTTTGCTCACTAATGTTGACAAATGTACCACAGTGCTGTAAGATATTAACAAATGAAAAACTGGATGTGGGGTATACAGGAATTTCTCTACTATCTTTGCAATTTTTATATAAATCAAGAACTGTTCTAAAATTTTAAAGTATGAAAAAAAATTAAATGCCATAAAATTGAAAACAAAAAAATAAAAGCAAAACAAACAAAATACCTCTTTTGATATGGAGAAGACCACTGCAAACTGCACCAAATCTCTAAACCCACTCCAGCGTCTTCCTAGGCACACAGCTGGATTACATTTCCCATTGCCTCTAACAATATAAGGGATCATGTGATTAATTGTTATCAGTTGTTATAAAAGAAATGTGAATAGAAATGATGTGTCATTTTTGTTCATAAAAGTTCAAGAAGCAGGGTGTCCTCTGCATAATTCCCCATCTGTTATCTGAATGGAAAGGGACCCAGAGTTTCTACATGAGGACAGATCCACTCAGTGAAAGTATGTCTGTTTCTATATTACAATGAGGAAGGCCACACAGGTACTATCACTTGGACTTTAGAAAAATAAGACAAAAATGTATACTGTGTTAAGATACATATATATATAAGGGTTATAGCAGCTGGGGTACTTACCTGTGATTAGGTTGGACCCTGCTTTTCCCTTCAGATACTGACTCATTTATGTTCATTCATTTTATACTCTTTTTCACTTTCTGTCTCCTCTAATTCTCTCTTGAATTTGTACCATGTAATCCTGAAGCTTCAACGCTGACACAGAAAGTGCTTTATTAAATACACGAATGTACTCCATTTTGTTAAACAAATAATGATTTCTCAGTCCTCATCTTACGGCCTTTTACCCTTGAAGTACAAATTTTCATATCCACTTGATTAGTAAAAAATTCCACTTGTGTGTTTAGTAGGAAATTCAACATGAAGATGTGTAAACACAAACTTCTGATGTTCTGACAAACTGGCTTCCTTAAAATTTTCTTCATCTCAATTAATTGCAAGTCGATTATTTCCATTGTTTAGACAAAAACAAACAAACAAAAGAAAACAAGCAAACAAAAACACTTGGAATAACTCTTAACTCCTCTTTCTCTCAGATTCCATGTGGAATCCATCAGAAAATCCTGCCTGCATCCCTCTCATTAGGACAGCCACCAGAATCCGAGGCACAACCATCTTTCACTTGAATTGCTGTAGCCACCATGTGACTGGTACTCTTGATTTCCCCCTTACTTTATTTGCTTTCATTCTCTACACAGAATAAATCTGTTAATATGTCATTAAGTTCATGTCACACCTCTGCTCAAACCCTTCAGTGCCCAACTCACCTCACTCAAAGTCAAAGACCTTACAACGTGCTACCAGGCCCTACAGAAACTCCCCCAACCCATTGCCAAATTCTCACTGCCTTTCTCTGTTATTTCTTTAGACACCTCCCCAACTACTCTTCCTATTATTCACTTTACTCCTTTCTTGCACTGATCAGAATGAATTCCATTTTTAGGATTCCTCCCTAGGTTCCCTTTGTCTGTAGAGCTCCTCCCCATATATCCATAGTGCTCACTCCCTTGCCTTCTGAAAGTCTTTATTCAACTGTTGCTTTTTCAGTGAGTTGTTCCTTACCACATTGTTTAAGAATTCCATTTCCCAATACTCCTTATCCCCCTTCCTTGCTTCATTTTTTTCCCGAATGTGTATCATCTTCTATGATGCTATAATCTTTACACATTTATTTTATTTATTACAGCTTGCTAACTATTATATCCCCAGGAACTAGAACATAAACACATGAAACATAAAGAACATAAAAAATTGTTATACAGATCATATTTAAATACAATTAATAGATGGAACATTATCAAGCCACAAAAGAAGAAAACAACACTTCTGAAGCTCATTAGAATGATTTTCTACAAGCTGATTAGCTCCTGCTGTCACTTCTCCTTAAGTGTCTTGAAATTTTTAGAATGATTGGTCTCATTTTCCACAGGTGATCTTAAGTACTTGTTCAGGTGCAATGTTAATGAGCAACAGATTGTGTCCTTGAATATTAATATCCTAATGTATCAGACCTAAAATGTTCCCTGATGGTAAACGGGCTTCTACAAAATCAAATTAATTTTGTCAGACAGTTACACTATTTTTTCTAAAAATTGGAATGATATCTATGTTTGTTGTATTTTTTTCACAATTCTTCCAATATATCTAAAACCATACATTCAAAGACATTGCTTAGATTTGCATTTCCCAAATGCTGAGTGATGTTGAGCATTTTTCCATGTGTCTGTTGGCCATTCGTATATCTTCCTGTGAGGAATGCCTATTCAGTTCCTTTGCCCATTTCTCAACTAGGTTATTTGTTTTTTTTGCTGTAAAGTTGTTTGAGTTCCTTGTATATTCTGGATATTAATCCTTTGTCAGATGTATGTTTTGCAAATATTTTCTTCCACTCTGTTGGTTGTCTTTTCACTCTGCCCATTGTTTCTTTTGCTATGCAGTAGCTTTTTAATTTGATATAATCCAATTTGTTTATTTTTCCTTTGGTTGACTGTGCTTTTGGGGTCATATTCATGAAATCTGCACCCATTTCTACTTCCTGGAGTGTTTCCTCTATGTTTTCTTTAAGAAATTTTATTGTTTCAGGGTGTATATTTAATTCTGTAATCCATTTTGAGTTGATTTTGGTATATGGATGGCTAATATCCAAAAGACTGAGAATGATAAATGCTGGTGAGGTTGTGGAGAAAAAGAAACTCTTGTACACCATTGGTGGGACTGCAAAATGGTGCAGCCTTTATGGAAAATGGTATGGAGTTTTCTCAAACAATTGCAGATAGATCTACCATATGACCCAGCCATTCCACTGCTGGGAATATACTCAGAGGAATGGAAATCATCATGCTGAAGGTATACCTGTACTCCCATGTTTATTGCAGCACTATTTACAATAGCCAAGAGTTGGAACCAGACCAAATGTCCATCATCAGATGAGTGGATAAGGTAAATGTGGTACATCTACACAATGGAATACTATTCTGCTATAAAAAAGAATGAAAAACTACCATTCCCAACAACATAAATGGACTTAGAGAAAATTATATTAAGTGAAATAAGTCAGGAACAGAAAGAGAAATACCATATGTTCTCACTTATTTATGGGAGCTATAAATATATAAATAAATATACAAACAAATAAAGGGTGAGTGGGGGGAAGAAGATACACAATCACAATAATTCCTTAAACTTGTTAAGACAGGTAAACAGACATGAAATAGTGTGGGGGGGGGAGGGGAGAGAGGGAGGAGGATAAGAGGAATGGGTAAAGGGACATGAAAAGCAGCTACAATGTATACTGAGAAGTTAAAATAGAATTAATTAATTAATTAATTTTAAAAAACAAAGACTTTTTTTAAAGCATACCTTATTTTAGGCAATGTGCTATCATAATTGAAATAAAGTAAAACTATATATATGCTTAATATATGTATGACAATTGTATTAGTTTGTTTCTGTTGCTTAGAATACTTGAAACTGGGTGATTGTAAAGAAATGAAATTTATTTCTTACAGTTTGGGAGGCTTGGAAGTCCAGGGTCCAGGAGATCATCTGGCGAGGGCCTTTCTCTGGGTGGGAACTTTCTACAGGGTCCCATATTGGGGAAGATTATCACATGGTGAGGATTGCAAGAGTAAGAGAGAGCTAACTTTCTCACTTGCTGTCTTTATAAAGCCATCATTGAGCTGTGATTAATTAGATGATTAATCCATTTGCAATGGCATAGTCGTCATTATTCAATCATCTTTCAAAGGCCCCACCTTTCAAATACCATAATAGGATTTCCCACCCTCTTAACAATGTTACAATGAAGATCAAGTTTCTAATACACGAACTTTTGGAGGGACACATTTGAACAACAGCAACAGTAAATATTCACAATATTTAAGTGTAGGATTGCTTATATTTAATATATAATATATAAAATTATGTATATATACATATATAAGATATACTGCAAAGAAGATATGAGTTATACAAATATATCTGAGTTACATATAAAGTATGATATCTATATGTATAAAATGGTTTATATGAATTACAAAGTGATGACACTTTAATTGACTTTGATAATCTAGAAAATCTCAACTAGATGAATAAATTGTGCAAAGTGTTCCAGATAGTAAGAACAGCATGTGTAATAGCTGAAGACAAGTAATAATGTAAGATGAAGGACTTCCTCTTCTGAATAATATGATTTGGTTGCCATAAACTAATTTCTGTCTTAAAAACAACAAGAAAAGCTGTTTAACTACAAAGGCAGCAGGATTTAAGGGGAGAAGTCTCCGGAGATAGAAGGAACACTCTGAGGTGAGCCTAATGTGCTACTCCGCCTTTTTCCTCTAGTCATCTACTAGTAAGCAACACTTGCGAGAAGTTAATGTGATTAGGGAGCTTTGTACAAAGTACTAGGTAAGCAGAGCTTTCAACAGTTTCAAGCACACAGGAAAGAAAAATATTAGATTGCATGGCCAGAAAGGCATTTAGGACTTCATATGCTAAGATTCTGTATGAGACGTAAACCCAATATTCCACATGGCTTCTTACCTTGAGGCATGTGTTGGTTGTAGTCAACACTTGGCCAGAGGTAATAAGTTTTCTAGATAGAGTTGACTAAGAGGCTAAAAAGAGAAATATAAATTTTGGTAGGATCAAAGTGAGAAGAACAAAACCGTGGTTTAAGAGGCATCAAGAATGAGCGCGTTGGAAAATACGCAGGATGTTAGTGGGATTAACAAACTTGATTTTTTTTTTTTTTCTTTTTTTGGTGGCTGACTGCTACAAGGATCAAACCCTGGACCTTGGTGTTATCAGCACCATACTCTAACCAACTGAGCTAACCAGCCAGCCCTGGGTTAACTGAATAGCTATACCCTAGGAATAAGGGTGAATTGGAAATAGATGTACAAGAATTTAATCCAGCTATTTTAAAACCAAATTTTAGTCACTTTTAAAACTAGTATTGAAAACTCAAAAGATCGGTTTAACAGCAGTCTAGATGCAGAAAAATAGCTGAAAACTGCACTGTAAGATACATTAGTAGAAATTATCCACGTTGAAGCATAATAAGAAAATGATGCTTTTGATCAAATTTAAGATGTTCACCATTACCACACTTTATAAGAACATATATGAACAACAAATATATACATTGGGCACACCAGGATGGCTATTCTTGGAAACAAACAATGGAAGAGAAAATTGAGATTTAACAGAGAAAAATACATAAACTATATTGGATTAAATTTCAACCTTCAAATGAGGGGCATTCTATAAAACATGTCACCAGTAATCCTCAAAACAATCAACATCATTAAATACAAGGAAAATCTGAGAAACTGTCACAACCAAGAGGAGCCTACAGAGACATGTCTAGGAAATGTAATGTGCTATAATGGGATGGGGGGAGACATTAAGGAAAAACTTATTTTGAAAATATGAATAGAGTACAGACTTCAGAAAAACAAAACAATTCAACCTTCTTCACCTGAAATCACAAATGTACTTTGGAGACTTGTGTTTGCATGAGAGAGAAGATTTTAATTACTATTCATAAAATAACATAAAAAGATTAAAATGTGAAGCCTCTTTGTAACATCAGTAATTCCATTTTGCAAGCACGTGTTTTTTAATAGGGCAGAAAAATCATAGAGCATTGAGTGTAGAATTTAAATAGTGTGTGTGAGATCAGCAAGAGAGAATTAAGGGTTCTGAAAAGCTTTAACACACACGAAAATATTCATAAGGCCACATGGTTTTCTGTGGAATTGTAAATGCAGTAATCTAATTCAAAAATCATTGTATAAATTAGATTGCCATTAATTTCTACTCAAATACTTGAAATACATTTTAACTGAATAGAAATTATATCAGAAAAAAATGTTGTGATGTTATCAAATGTGATTAAATTAGGTAAGAATTTGTATTAATCTTTAGAGCTTATTTAGAATTAAGATGCTATTGCTCATTTTGCAGAAATATGCCAGGAAAAACATTTTTAAGAACAAAATATAATACTTCTTTCCTCTATTTCTTCTCTACTATCATTAGTATTCATATGCTTCATATTGTTTTAATGTTAGGGTCACTAATTTCATTCTTTTTTTAAAAAATCAATTTAAAAATTGAAAAACACCATGAAATGGACAGATTGTAAAGGTGGTCTTTCTCAAGTTGACTGAAAGAAATAACTTTAATCTTAAAACTTTTTTGAACAAAGAATTTTCACATTTTTTACATGTTCTGTTTTATGCCTTAATATTTACTCTTGTCTCGAATATACAGAAACAGTATTTTTCTATCATTTAGTATCTAAACATGATTTCTACCTGAGGAAATTTTATATTATTATAATTGACATAAGGACTCATATTTACACTGGAACTTATTACCAAAATGATAGAACAAATGCACAGTGTCTCCATAGTAGATAACTGTATCTTCTGGAAAGGGGGAGATGCTTTTCTTTAATAAATAAGCACACATAAGGTGTAAACACAAAGTTTTTAAATGTTCCTTTATTTCAATAAACATTTACTTAACATTTTTTAAAAGCACTCTTCTAAGCAATGTACTCTACAAAAAATGCTTATTATTCTTGTTCTCAAGATGTTAAAAATCTAGCAAAGAACTCAAAGATACAAAATTAACTGAAATTCAAAATTAAAGTAGTTGTAAGGGAAGAATTAATAAATTCTACTGAATACATTAGAGAAACCAATGAATTATATGTGGGAAGGTTATAAAAATCTTCCCAGAAGTAGCATTTGAACTGAGTGTTGCAGAACAATTATTAATTTAATAGTTAAAATGCTGTATAAGAAGAAAACAGAGGGAAAAAAATAAGTAAAATCACTCATCTCTTGCTAAGTTGAAAATGAAGGGTGCTGTAATTTGTCTTGGCATTAGGGTGGCGAAAGAAGAATGACAGGAGATATAGTAGGAAAGGTAAATTGGTAATACAGGTACTTGTATTGTGATGATAAAGAGGTAAATCTGTCCTATTAATTCAAAGTTTTCAAAATATTAATATGCTCTTCTAAGAAAATATTACATGTATCCCCACTATGTAAGACAGAAAAAAATGCCTCAAGAAATTTATTTAGACCTTAAAACCTTTACTGTTTTGTAGTATGTATTATTTGTGTGTATGTGTGAGTGTGTATCTATCCATGCATTGCAGGTGTTTGTAGGTGTCTGTGTGCAAGTGTGTTTGTGCAAGAGTGTGTATGTCAGAGTGAATAAATGTGTACATGTGTGTGATTGTGAGAGTAGTCATATGTGAGTATGTGCATCTTTGAGTGCGTGCACTGCATGTGCTTGCGAGGCCTGGGTCGTCTATATGAGTTTATATGTGTGTTGGGGTATGTATGTGAGTATATGTGTGTGGGTGTGTATAAAAGTTGTGTATGTGTTGAGTGTGACTGTCCCTAAGCACCTCTTTGAAATACCATGGACATGTAAAATACGGTAGGATCAACAATAACGGGGGAAAAGAGAAATCATCCAAGAAATTGAGGCTGAGAACCTGTATATTATGAAAATATTTCCAGTATGTATTACTGGAGAAATAAGAAAGATGGACTGAAAATATGAGGAAGTGAAGACATGAGATAATACAAGCCTGAAATACTAAAATGTTATTGAGAATGACCAAGATAGTACAGATAGAGGAGCAGATTTTAGAAATAACACAAAATAACCAAAACGTAAGTGTGGAATAGTGTCCCATATTAAGAACATTTTCTGATGCGTGACAAAGGAGTTTTTAAATATCAAAAACCCTTGTATTTGTCATAATAGCTCAGTGGGATACTAACCTACTTAAATATTCACTTTTCCTTCTCGTAGATTATTATGCATGTCTGGCCCTACTTCTCAATATAAGTTACAAACACATCTGAACTGCATGATATTGAACCAATGGATATGTATAGTCAAGATATAAGGTCAACGTATGTTTCTGTGCATCAATTTTACTTGAGGAAAGTTTTGAAAATAATTTAATTTCTTACCTAGCATTCTTGAATTAACGGGAAAGTCAAAACTATTAATAGTAAAAAAAAAAAACCAAAAAACGAAAAACAAAACATGGTTGCTTATTTTTGGTCACAAATATTAAACAGGTAGTCAGATATAGAGCAAGTAGCAGGAAAATTCCAAATGAGTACTCAGTTTGATGAGTTGCAGGAAAAATGTTTTCATAATCTTCAGCTGTATGCAAGCTATATCAACAATACTGAACCACGGTACATAAATAATATAGACGTCCAGCCTTGAAGGAATTTTTTTCATCTTGCATGAATGGACTGATTTGCCACTTTTCAATGAACAGGTACTGGACTTCACAGAAAAAGAAGCTCTGGAACCCTCTTTGTCCTCCGTAGCCTTTTCATTTCATCAGAATGGACTCAACTTTTATTCTGATCCTTATGGCTTTAATTCTGCTGCTTTTTCTTACTTTTTCTTCTGACATAAGGGTCCTCACAATCTTTTCTGCTATGACTCTGACTCTCCTACCTCCTGTTGGCTCCTTAATGCCACCTCTGTCTACAATATTAAGTGGAATCCCGTACCTAATTCTAATGTTACCATGAGCCCAGACCTGCTAATTTGAAGTCAGGCAGCAAAATGATTTGTATATGAATCCTTTAATTGATATTGTATTCAAGCTAAGATTGGTTAAAAATGTATCTTTTGCAACATAACTAAAATATTTTAAAGCAATAACCAATGCATGATATTTTTTAAATGTTTTTTGAGAAATATATACATAGAAATATATATCTTATGTTTTATACTCCATCTATTTATGGTTATAACCCTTAGATATTTTAATAAAACAAATACAACAAAAGTTTGATAACATAATAGCATTATTATTGTGAAGATGTAATTATCAAAAATAGTTAAAATATTCTAAAATTCCAATTTTTTTATCCTTTCACTGTATATGTTTTTATATATTTTAATGTAATACATACTTTACATTTTGATACATATAGAAGCATTTTATGACACAGAGTAAAATCTTCACACTTTTCATACATTCAAATCAGTTCTTGATTCATCTAAGAATAAAGAGCCATCTGCCTCTACTCTGTGTGTATAAGCTTTAAGCCTTCTGTCTGCCTCCAGTCACATCTATATCTAAGCAGCCATGCAGTGACAAACTTGAGCAGGAAAGGCCATCTGGCTTCAAAATCCAGTAGGACATGACTCAGCAAAATGTAACGTAAGCAATAATTGAGTTGACTGTGACATTTGCTTTTTATTTTTTTTTAATAAAACCACACTAGACTGCTTGCTTATGCTACTTTTCTGTTTCACTCTGACAGTTTTGGTCTTTAGTACCAATCTGCATATAGTCATCACATAATTGCAATGTGCTTCATTTTTCTCTCCCTACATAATTCTTCTTCCTATGCTATAATTTTTGCTCATTTTACACACAATTATGTTTCTTTTTGACTAATTTTGCAATTATGCTGAATACTAATTCTATTCAGAATGGACTGTGCATGGCCTGATACATTATTTTTCAAGTATATTCACTCCATAATACTGTATAGTTATGACAAAAAAAAAATAGGAAAAAGGTAAGGATCATTTAGAAATATTTTATATTGCCATGGATGAATTTAACATGACTGTGAGCATTAACCATCCCCTTATTTATTTCTAATAAAATTAAATTGTTTTATTAGCAAAGCAGAATTTATTTTTTATAGCTAAAAAATCAGTTGATCACTTGCTATTTCTATTGTCCCTTGAACTTCTATTTAATATTAATTTATCAGAATTGTTTAGCAGTTGTCATGAGCAGGTAGGAGGAAACAGGTGGAGAGAAAACAAATTAACTTCACCCAAAACTCTGCCCAAACTTGCCCCTTTGCTGGCAACATAACGGAAGAAAGACTGCACAATTTAACCATAGGGCTCAAAAGGGACTTTCCAGATGGAGAATTATGCACAGAAGAGACATTCTGAGACCTTACGTAACCTTCGAACATGCTAATGTTCATTAGGTGCTTATACATATACAATCCATAAATACATATCATTATAACAGGAGGAATTATGGGTAGGGGCATGCACATTAGAAAAGAGATTATGTAACCCAAATGTCAATCAAAGGTGTCAATCAGGCTTATAAATGCATATGCAAAATTACTGTAATAAAACAGCTAGGAATTTACATGTAAGGACCATTCACTGCTTGGGGGAATGGCTCACTTCTCTCTTGAAGTGTTTCTTCCTTCCTGTATATATTAAAGCTTTGCTATTGCTGTTGATTTGGGTTTCTGATTCTCCATTGACCTAAAAAAGGCAAGCCCAACAGGACTTTTGTCCCCGGTAACAAGAATTATTTTACAAATACTTATATAATTGGATGATGTATATTGAACTTCAGTTTTCTGTTTACAGATAACAGAGATAAGATATCATGTTGGAAATAAGCTAGAATAATAGTGAGAATAACTGAGTAACTACTTGCTTTTATAAAATTGCTTGATCATAGGCAACTGTGTAGATTTGTTTGAGTATGAAATGCACATTACACATGGGTTACCCAAGAGCTTAGTCCATTCCCATGTAGTAGAGTAGAAAGAGGCAAATACTCTGGCAGATCTTTCAAATTTTTCAATTTCCTTTTCTGTAAGATGGAAGCAATGCTGCCTAATTCAAAGGGACTTTATTAGAACTCAGTAAGATAACATTTATAAAATGCACAGCACATTATGTGGCACATGGTAGGATACACACGTACACATATGCACACACATGCACATATATATTCTCTTTTTCATTATAATAATAGAACATTAAAGGGCTTGGTTATTGTTGTTTCTTTTGTACTTTGTTTTTACTTTTATTATTTATTTATTTAACCAACCTCTTTAGAAGAATCATTTATTTTTGTCAAATTATTACTCAGAGTTCCATAGGAGAAGTAGGAGGCCTTATGGGTATTTTAGCAAGGAGACCCAGTAGGGTACTACCAGAAGTATAGATTGAAATGAGTGAGATGCAGGTGACAATGTGGTAAAAGTGTAGGGGAGGGGGATTGCATAGGTCTTGAATATGGACTTTTTTTCAAGATAAATGCTGTGCACTGTGTAATGTGATATTTATCTTTAACTTCATAAAATATAAGTAATAAAAAAGAAATTGATAAACACTTACAGTGATGGGATTACCTATGGATACTCATTATAGACTAAATGCCAGCTATTTTGATGCAAACAACATTCATGAGGAATATCTGACAACCAAGATACTTTATTATTTTTAGCTTAGTAGGCTAAAAAACTTCCTTTATTTGAATGGCTTTTCATTTTGGATACCTTCAACTTTGTTTTGTTGCAAAATGTTTAAGAGGTACAACATAATGTTTGAGTACATGGGTACTACGGAGATGCTGCGGGGTCAGGGGTTCAGGGAGGAGTTGACTCCTGACTTCGCTGTTTGCTGTTTGTCATCACTCGGCTGTGCTATTTGTTGTTTTTGCCTCAGATCTCTTCTGCAAAACTGGGACGATGATAGTATTTATCTCATAAGGCTATTTTCAAGATCAAATGTGCAAATATGCTTAAAGCCCTCACAAGGATGACAGATATATTGTGTTCAGTGTCTACTGAGAAAATCAATATTAAGAAGATTCATAAATGAACCAAATCTTCATTGAAACCTTGGCAAACTTGGACTTAAATTTTGACACACACACAAAAAAAGACTGCTGAATGTAAATATGGCCATAACTATACTTATCAATGAGTTTGAACAATTTAGAATGATGAAGATAATAGATGTAGTATAGTATTACAATTCTGAGGAAAAAATAGTAATATTTACTTATTTATGTATTTATTTATTTATTTACTTACAAGTACAATTATGGGTCTGTAACCCCACCCAATTGTTTTCAGACTTTAAGCCAATCTTTTCATACTAGGTTGAATGAGAGTACAGAAGTATGCCACAGGACAATGGGAAGGGGGCCACTAAATGGCACTTTCACTCTCAGAGTTCAGAAGCACACCCTGAGGCAAGAATTTGACTGTAGCTGGTTTATATTGGAATCAAGACATAGTAGAAGAGGAGTGGAGAAATGAGAGAGGGAAGGGAAGGGAGTCAATACAGTACGCTTTAGTGGAAAAGTTACAGCCATGAGAAACTGAGGCCCAGTCCCACTGGGGACTTCCAGAAATGCATTTAGAAGCCAACTTAGCACTGTTCCACATAAGAGGTAAAAGACCCAAGGTGTTTGTCTACCAAGTCCATTCCATCACTATTTCCATGTGGTAATCCCCCAGCACCTCCAGCCTGCCCTGGGTATAATGAGACATGCCCTTGCAGCCAGAGACTGTCTTCAGGCAGAATCTTTTGCTTGTTCTATAATGAGGACCTTTCACTCCAGGTCCTTAGATCCAGGAAAGAGGGATGGCTGAATTGCTGCATAGCACGAGCTTCCTAACACAAAGAATTAATTTTTCCCGTGGGGGCTCATATAAAATTTGTTTGCAACTTTGGCAATCATTAAGCATATGAGGTTTAGTGCAGAAGTCTGTGTGAGTGAAATGAGCCCTCCCTGTCAGGGGATGTGAGACTGACAGCATAGAAGTGAATGAGCAGGAGAAAAAAATCAGCCTCTCTGTGAAGCCAAAGAAAGAATGTGAGTGGCTTTCTTTGTTGGACAGTGAAAATTTTAAAAATAATGGGAATAGCGGGAAGTAGTTACCAGGTTCCAGGGAATGCCTAAAAGAAGAGAAATGGAATTTGCAGGAAGAAAAAAATTTCTAAGGACTTGGAAACTTGAAAATAAACAGGAACCAGCTACTGTTTGGACTAGATACAAGGGTACTTCAAAAAGTTCATGGAAAAATATAATTGAAAAATAATACAATCTTTCTATGAGCTTTTGGAAGACCCTGTCATATGTGTTGGAAATAATTCACTTTTGACTTACAATTGTGGTAGGGCATTATAGCTGAGAAGTTTTAGAGTATTGTGTTGGAAATACTTTAAAGTTTTTAGGCCAAGAAAAGAATGAAGCTTTTTAAAAAAGGAAACAACATGGGAGAAAAGGGGAGAAATATGGAATTTGATGTCTTGAGGTTATGAGATGTATAGTCCAAACAACTGCACATTTGGAAGTCAAAGTGATATTAAGAATAGTTACAGTAATAAAAATAATTGGGAAAAATTTTAATGAATGTAGAGTTGAAAGTATTAGTGACCAATTTCAGAGATTTAAATGCTGCTATATATATGAGGCAGTTGAGAATGAGCAGGAACGTACGGCTATTTGCCAGAAAAGAATGTAGATTTGGAGCTAGAGGTGGGATGCAGTGAGGATTACTGAAGAAGCTGAAGCTGGAAGGGCAGAGATGGTGGGAACAGGGCTTAGAGCCAGCAGGAAAGCAAGACACAGCCAGAGCTGAAAGAAGAGTGGGAATAGAGCCAAGACTATTACGGGGAGAGAAGAATGGAAGTTTCAGAGAGATGGGACCCAAATATGGCATCAGGGACAGTAGAAAGGGGTGGGAAAACCACAACCTACAGTTACTTAATCCACATGAGCTTCATTCTTCTGATAAGTAGAACTTAAAGATGTATATCACAAAACAAAGGAAAACAAAAGGCTTAGGACAGACTGCTTCAGTATATAAACTGAGCATGCAACGTCCAAGAGTAGAGGAAGACATGCAGTTCATTCACTCATCATAGCTTTATTCTCACTAATCCTGCCATGGTTCCATGTCTATTTTCTCATTGTTTTATCTTTTTCGATAGCAAACACTTTTACCAACTTAGATTATGTCTTTAAATTTGATACATCGTTACACTTACACAAAAATGAAGAAACAGAAAAAATGTACTAGATAATAGTGCAATGAATAATTGGTGTTAAGGGAAGGGATGGAGTCTTTTTTTTATCCTGCCACTCATCTTTCCTGTTAAATTAAGTAAGCAGGAGGCCATTAGCCTAAAGCTGTCTCAGTACTTTGAGTTGCTGCATTACAAACCATAATGTAGCTTAGTTTATAAACAATATTATTTAGCTATTACACTTTTCTTTATATTTATCAAAATGCTTTACTTTTTATAGAGTATTCCCATCATTATTACCTTACACAAGAAATTTGCATTTTATTAAATCCATTTTTATTTGTAGTTTTCCCAGGGCAAAATACTTCCAGAATTGAAGATTCTAGGCACTGAGCAATACACTCAGAGAACTGAACTTTCAAGTTTAGGGCTCATTTGGTCAGGCTGATTTGGGTCAATAATTCTGTGATGAAGATGAAAGTGGGATGGTAGGTCAACTTCTTTACTCTAATTTTCAAGGTGCAAAAATACTTATTCTTTAGATAAATCCCCTGATATTTCATCAACGTTGTGTTATAACAAATGACTCCTTTAATATATAAATATATAAAATATAACGCTTTAAGACATATTGTCAGTTATTCATAATGTATTCTTTATTGATTTTTATCAGATGCTCTTCTAATATTTAACCAGAGCAGTTAGATGGGGTTTTGAATGGGTTAATAATAATAAGGATTTTGAATGGGCTAGTTGTAGCATGGAACTAACAGGCATTGACAGACTAGTATAAAACATCAAGACACAGAGTAATTAGGTGATGCAGACATAGAGGAGGATATTCTAGAAGAGAAAGGGAGATGGGTGATGACAATGTGATCTCATGGCATTATGATTTATAAGGGCACTTCCAAAAGTTCGTGGAAAGATTTGTATTATCTTTTAATTCTATTTTTCCATGAACTTCCAGAAGTGCACTCATACATGAATGTAAAACTCGTTATCATTGACTCCATGTCTGCCTCCTCTCTCAGGATTTGAATGACAGCGTCATGAATCATTTAGCTTTTTAACACCAGTTCCTAGATACGGACAGGCTTATGGTGGTCATCGGTTGATTGAATGAATGGAGAACACACGTAATTTTCCTTCCTTCCTTCCTTCCTTCCTTCCTTCCTTCCTTCCTTCCTTCCTTCCTTCCTTCCTGCATGCCTGCCTTTTTATTTCTTTTTCTTTCTTCTCCTTCCTTTCTTCTTTTATATACAAAACTAGGGGCTAAATTAAATTGCATTTTATTATATTCTACGTATCTTTTCTGCATTTACATTTAAAATAAATTAATATATAAAACCTGTTTTATTAATTTTGTGATTTTTTTATAATTTTATACCTATTCTAAGAACACATTTTAATTATCTTTTTATTGCTTATATAATTCCTGCATTTATTAAGGTAACCCTGGAGGATGTGAGTCAGTATAGAATAGTGGAAAGTACACACCACTGAATCAGTGAACTATTCCATCACAATGTCATTCTCTCCTTTGCTAACTGTGCGACTTTTGGCAAGTTTTCTTATCTATCAAATGGAGATACTTATAGGTACTTCATAGGATTTTTGTAAGAATAAAGGAAATAGTGGATGCAAATTGCTGGGCAAATAGTAAATGGTATTTTGACTCCTTAATCTTCAGTTCTTAGTTTAAAAACCTCATGCTCAGAAAAAAACAAACATGACTTTATTCCTTTAACTCTACTGTTTTACCCCTAGTATATTTACATCTTCAAATTTATGTTCCAACCCTCTGGACTTCTCCTTCATAGCACCCACCATGGTGTGACCTCTACCCCGATTACTGTCTTCCTTAAAGCTCCATATATCAGAAACAATGTGAATCTCATTCAGAGTATATCCAAACAAATACTTGATGCTTTAGATTTTTATTGAATGAATGAGTGAAATAAGATTTTGTGCTTTCTTACCTGTTGTCAATTAGGCACCACCACTCCTTTCTAAGACTGAAGACTGTGTTTCCCAGAATCCTTTTCTCTATTAGAGCTTATCAGTAACAGGTACTCGCATGGGGTTTGGTAGGAAGAAGTGAAGCAGAAGCCATTATATTTGAGATGCAGTTGCAGCCTGAGCTCATGTTGAAGAGAGATTTACAGTGTGTTCCCCAGGCTCTTAAGAACTACTCACTTCACCATTGCAATCTGAGAAGGTGGTGGGACCTCCTTAGAGAATCTTGACAATTCCAGAAACTTACGAACTTGCTCTGGAGAAACATACATTTCATCGCTTCAATCTGTGATCTTCAGTGTCAAATCTTCTGTTCATTCGTGGAAGCTACCACTCCCCTGATCTTTCAGCAGTTTTATAATCACACCCCACCTCCAATACTATTCTAAGCACTTTTTACCTGATTGCTTAGGGTGGCTTCTGATTTTCTGTGTGGTCTCTCCCTGACACAGGTGTTTTATAGAGTAGTAATAAGCTAGATTTATTTAAGCCTAATTTTAAACATAAGGCAAAGGTGAACTGATTTTTAAAAAGAGCAAAGTGGGGCCATAACGTTGAAAATGTTTTCTACAGGAGGATACATACAGAGCTACAGAATTCTATCAGTAAAATCTAGATGAAAACAAAATAAGCTACAAAAGTTACAAGACCATATCATATAAAACAGTTTTTCAGACATAACCATTCTTCATTTAAGACCAAAAATTATTTTTCTTGATAGATCCTCCAAGAAGAAAGCCTATTAGTAGTGATAATAATTCTTAATCTTTTATAAGTTGTTTTCAGATCTATGAAATGTGCCCAGTGACTTACATATCATGTTTTATTATATTTTTATAAAGATGAGGAAACTAAAATTAAGACCAATTTGACAAATGTCACTCATTTAGCAAGCAAATAAGCTATGACTTAAACTTAGATCTGATTCACTTCAAAATTTATAAATTTGATCTCTTAACCATTAAAATATGTCTCTACAATAATGCCTTCAATTTATTGCCTGGCAATTTGCGTTGTTATCATATTGATTAATCAATATTTTTCAAACAAATTCTTAAAATAAAATGGAGAAGAGTTTCTTAGCTATATTTCTTATAGTATCCCTGTAAATATTAGGAGATGGAATTATCCTAAAAATGATTCTATAGATATGTGGTTCTCTGATTGGAAGGTTTAATCTGAAAATAGATTTTAGGAAGATAGAGTAATAGATGCAATTGAATAAATATCAGACAATTATCCATAAATACTGTTTTCTTAGGTGAGTTTATGAGATTACAATAAGCTCAAGTTTTCCTCCTACAGCTCCCATGTTAAATGCATAACCATGTAATTTAACAGTCAGATGAGTGCAGAGCAGAATTGTGCAAATGTTTAAAGAGCCTAAGGAAGATCTTTCCTTCACTGGAACATCATTGCGACTCTTTGGATGTCAGCTTTATGAAGTAACAACGGTATCGAGATAACACTCAGAAAGTAATTCTAGGTCTATCTAATACAAAGACACTTGTGTAGTCCAAGAATATAGTTCCATGCCAAGAAGTAATGCTAAAATAATTTTGGGTGGAGGAAATTTGAGGCAGATGTCACCAAATCATTTTAGCTCACTAAATCATGCTTTGAAAATTTTAACTTTGTGCAACTTCAACCTAAATAAATTAGCTGCATGTATGTGTCTGCATAACTAAAGGAAAAAACAGTGTGCAATGGTAGTATTCTTCAAATTTGGGTCTATCAACTATTGGAAGTCCAAGCTGTCTTAATTGTTACACTGATTGCAGCCTGTTTTAGAGATGAAATAATTTGGTTCACAAAAATTTCATAGTTGAAGTGTAACTTTAATCATAAGCTCCTATGGAAGTTCCATTACTTTATTAGGTAATTGTGGCAATTACAGTGGAAGCTGATATACTATGGTCAGAACATACCTTTCAACTCATGATTACTGCAAAATAATGGAAACTTTGCATATTACTATTAATTCATGGAGCCAATATTGACTCTTGAAACTACTTTATTTTTTCAATATGAGTTCATTTATTAAAGTCATCTTGTTTTTCAAATCTGGCAGTTGATTTCAGTGACAAATCTATCCTTCTTCATTGAAGTTATTTCATAATAAGGTTTATAGTTTGGAAAATGTTATCATTTTAAATCTATGTAGTTGAATGTATATGAAAACTGACCTATTTTCTTCAGAACAACACTCTTTTCCCATGGTAATGTAGTTATAAATAAATCCAATAAAATTTAGTAGACCTATAAAAATGCAATATTTCTAAGCTTTTAATTCTTATTTAACAAAAATCTTCTGTTTCTAATAAAAACTATTTCCTCGTAGTTAATATGGCACTCAGAGCTATGTTCTTTTGCTAGATTTTTCTTAAAATTGCTGTACACGCTACTAAAGGAACATTTGAGTCTCCATTTCTAAAGGCTCCTACTACTTGGCTCAGCTTCTGAGACTGCATTTTGAAAATAGAAGTATTTTATAAAGTCCTTTGATATCCTTTCATCAGGAAAGACCTATTCCTTCATAAGGAAGACCTATTTCATTTTTATTTTTACTTTGACTTGTATTCTTCATCCTTAGAACTGGGTTAAGCTTCTTGTCATGTTATATAACAGGAATGTCTTGTCATATCCTGACATCTTGTCACCTAAGCAATGACTCATTGTCCTGTTGCGCTTTCAGAGAAAGCTTCTGGCAATTATCAAATGGCTCAGCTCTTTCTTTGGCGTTTCACAAAACTAAAAATCTATTTGATATATCATCTGCATTTTTGTAGGAAATATTGCCCTTGACACTCATTCTCAGCCTATTTGAAGCGTTTCATATGCTTACATGGGATGAGAATAATATGCAATATTTCCATATGCTTCCAATTAAAATATATCTTTAAAATCAGAATATATTTACCCTGATTACTTCTTAAGGACTCAAAGAATATATTAAGTTACTATATTTTATGAAAAAAAAAATACTTAGAAAAGAGAAAGTAAGGTACATCGATACCTAGAGGAAGAACATTCTATGCAGGAGGAACAACAACTGCACAGGCCCTGAACTGACCATTATATGGCCTGTCCAAGAAAAGGAGTGAAAGGTAACACATCTAGAGCACAGTGAACAATTTTGGAATGAGGTCTGAGAGTTAACATAAGGCCAGACCATGTAGCACATTGTAGGGATAAAAAAGCACTATTAACTTTACTCTTAGTGAGATAAGGAGCCATCAGAAGACTTTAGTAGGGGGCTGACAATCATTTACTCAACAAATATGTATTAAGCACCCTATTATGCATCAGCTTCTGTTCCAGATGCTACAGATATAGCAGAAAACACACAAAAAAGTGTTATTTACCTAATATGTCTTATGGTTAGGGGGACGAGAACATAAAAATTGGTTAGATAGCAAACAGACCAATGCTAAGTAAATAACTCATATTAGAAAGTAGAGAAAAAAAGAAAGAAAGATTGAGTGGCTGGGGAGTGAACTGGTGAGAGGCTGCTGTTATTTTATAAAACGTTGTGAGATATCGCTGTTATTTTTGCATCACTCTATTCAGTTTATGAAGGAGAGATAATAGGAGGCCAAGGTTAGAATCAGGGGAACCAGTAGCAAAGCATTACAATAATTAAGGAAGAAGGTGAGGTTGAGATGGCAGGTGGAGCTAGAGATGGCAAAAAAGTGCTGAGAATCTGAATAAATTACAGAAGAATACCAGCCAATAAGGGCTGTTATTTCACACATGAGAATGAGACAAAAGAAGGAGTCAAGGATGACTCCAAGAATTACACTTAGGAAACTGAATGGATGGAGTTATCAAGATGGGAAACACTGGTTTAAAGGGTAGGTAGACGAGTAAAATGTGTAAGCTTGAATTCATTGTAGCACACAGAAATTACCATAGGACTTTAGCCAAAAAAGTACTTAATAGGAAAGTAAGTACAATGGAAGAATTTAAATAGCAAATTCTATATTGGTCCTTCAGGAATGACTCCCACAACCATTGAGAAATGACCTAAATAGGATTGCTGCTAGAAGTTATTCTTTTTCTAAGCATCACTGGAATAAATAACCTGCTATTGATTCTATCAAAGCAACTAAGTCTAGATAATCAAGAAGCTAGAAAATGGGCCTCCAAAGATGCAGTACAGTGACTAGGAAGCCAGATGGAGAAGCCATTGCCATTAATACTGACATTTCCACTATTATTCAACACTCATAAAGCTGAAGCATATTGCTAGCATAACACACATATTTTCATAACCCAGTCTGGCAATGTAAGCATCAAAGGAGTAGAAATAGGTATTGTCAGAACTGTACTGTATTCATAAGCCAATGATACTGAGCTTCCCCCTTTTCAAAAAAAAAAAAAAAAAAAAAAGTTAAAAAATGGTCCATGAAAGTTATAAGAATCAATACAGACTATTTTCACAGTGTGGTTATTGAGGCAAGCGAATATGGGATACTTGGAAAATGTTAGATTTGCTGTGGCTATTTGCTATCTTTTGAAGCTGTCAAAAAGAGCTTACCTATATGAATCTAGCAACTAAAGAAATGGGAGATATGAAGGTATATATTAGGGAAATACAATTCATAGATGATTTAAAATCATGAGACAGAATGAAGTGAATTTGGATATGCCTGAACTTGGAAAAGAGAAAGGCTGAACAACCCTGCCCCCCAGTGCTTGTGTTGCACAAATGGCAACACTGTTTTCATCTCATGTTATAATTAGTAATTGCTCTTAAAACACTTTACCTACTGTCATAATACACAGAGAAATAAGATACACGCACATAGAGAGAGCACATTTGTGATAATACAAAATCTTAACAAAGATTGTTAAGGTTAGAGAGAAAACTATGTTTCCACATGATAACAATCTAAATACATATTATTCAGGAGGAATTTAAAGCCTTCTATAGAATTAATTCATAAAAGTTTTACTTCTAGTAAATGCATTAATGGAATATAGGATTTGATAAATGGTCTTGATTAATTGTTATTGCTGTGTTACAAATTACCTTAAAATGTATCAGCTTCAAACAACAATTTATCTCACAGTTTTTGTGAGTTAAGAGCAACTCAGCTGGGTGATTCTGGATCAAAGTGTTTCATAAGGTTGCAGTCAAATTGTCAGTCAGGGCTGCAGTCTTATCTGAAGGCACAACTGGGAAAGACCTGCTTACAAGCACACTGGCTTTGTTGTGGGCAGGTCTGAGTTGCTTAATGGCTATTAATGAAAAACCAATTCCTCAACACAAAGGGTCTCTATAGAGCTGCTCACAATATAGCAGTTTGTTCCCCCAAATCAAAAGTTGCAGTTTTTTTATAATCTAATCTTGGGAGTTACATACTATCACTTAATCCATATCCTGTTGGTTAAAAACTTGGAAGGGGACCACACAAGGATGTGAATACCAGGAGACAGGGAACTTTGAGGATCCTCTTGGATGCTGGCCACCACAGTCGGCCTTTTTTGACCTTATGCAACTGTGGGATCTAGTTAAGCAGTCTAGTAAGCATGCTGTCTTCACATATGCTACTAGAGTTTGAAGTCCCCAAGATAGTCATTTTGAAAGAGGAGATAGATGTGAAATGAGAAAGATCAAGGACAAGCTGGAACCCAGGAGAAAGGACTAAAACTTACATCAGTTCTTATTGCTTCTGACCTTGGTGGTGCGGGTATCCTCAGAAGCCAAGAGTATTCATCATAGAGCTGAACACTTGGCCCAAAAGTCTTGAGCCTAAAGATGTAGCAGGAAAGACGTAGCAGTTGCAGGCCTGGCTAATGCCCCACAAGCAATAACATGTGTATATTACCAGATGATTGCTGCTTCACTTCAACTTTCCAAATCTCCCATGAGATTCTCTCTCATGGCCAACTCTAACCAAAAAATATACAGAGAAGGGAATTCTAGGAAATGTATTTATTCTAGGAAAGTTGTCATATTACAAAGCCAGCCCAGATTATGTACAGGAAAAATCCCCAGCATCTGTGAGGAACAATAGTAATTTCAAAAGCACACAGGAAATTTGAGACTATATAAAAACATATTTTAATGCTGGTAAAAAAGCAAGGGTGAAGGAAGTGGTGTACCAGGCAGAGGGGACATTGTGAGCTAAGGCACAGGTGTGTGACACATCTTTGTGTATTAAGAGAACTGCTGGAATCTCCAAGTTGTCAGAACACATCAATCATAAGCATGGAGACAAGAAAGGGAAGGAAAAGGCAATTTATGAACATGGAAAGCTGGTAAATATTTTATAGTTCTTATTATTTTATTACATATGTAATTTATAATATATTGCATATAATATATTGCATTATATTATCATCTTATAATAACAAATATATGTAATGTGTAGACTATTGTTGACAAATATTTATCAACATCCTATATTCATTAATTAAAGATGTCTCTGTAGGTAATGTAGAGCCTAGATTTTAATACCTATGACAGGGAAAAAAAACAGGTAAACAAACCCTCATGCCCTTAGTCCAAGTATTCGACCTTAACAAGGGTTATTTCTGTCTAAATGGGAAGCATGTGATATAGACTTTAAATATTATTGCATGTTTATTCCATGTCTCTTTCCAAAAATGATGTAAATTTAAATATTTATATTTATTCAGTTTAGTTTTACCCCCAAAAAATATATAAAACATGAACCATGATACAGAGATTCATTTAAGTCTGTTGTCCTTGTGGTACATTTTTGTCCCTTTTAGCATTTCTAATAGCATTTGTAGAGGTGGGGTTGTAGGATTTTATCCTATTGCCCTAAAACTTTATGAAATTAAGTAGGTAGGTGGGGTTGAGGGGGAAGAGTATGAGGAATTCTCAAATTAAATTAACCCTTTTCTCATTTTCTTACAGTGACTATCCCCTTCTAAAAGCTTTGAATATGTGTAGAGGAGGAAGGAAAATCATATGGCATAAGCTATATAATAAGGTAAATGTTCAAGTAGAGGTTAGCAAATTGTATAATAGAATTCTCTTTAGTATCATTTACCCCTATGAAATGTCACCAGCTATTTTCCATATTATCATCTACTTTCCTTGTAGAAATATTCCAGATCAGTGGACATAATTCATAGTGAAAGGAGGAACTAAAAATTACTTTAATGTCAGATAACTTTCTTCCTGTTTTCTTAGGGATTCTATTTTCTAACTACACACAGTGATTTAAAACATTTGTTATACGTGTCAGCTAACATTTTATTTTTTCTAGCAGAGACATTTGTAAAGAAAAAGATTCCCAGTATGCCCGAAATAATTGGTTTAAAGCATCAGAGAAAAAAGTATTGGCTTTAGAAGTATGCCTGAATTAGGTATCATTAATTAATTCTAGTATGGTTCTTATTAATTCTAGTTGGTTCACCCCCTGTTGATATTAATAGGTTTCAGAGTTTCCTAAATTTAAGCAACTTTTAAAAAGTTTAACAGAGTTTTTGAATGTAAATACTATTTTTTATGTGGCAACTTAGTTTCTGAGAGAAACTTGCTCCTATTTCAGGTTTGGCATAATAAGAAAAAAGAGCTGGGATTTCTCAGAAAAAATAATTAACAGGTAACCCTAGGCAAAAGACATTGTTCTACTATTAAAGATAATGGAACAGAATAAATAACATCCTTTCTGTTTTCTTCTTAAGGCTTAAGAGCACATTATATTATATTTCCCTCCTATATGTTATGGAGTATTCTAATTAAATATAAAGAATTAAGCACTATACTCACATGAGAATCACTGCCTTTACATTCTTTTTCTTGACAATGTTTACCTGTAATTTTGTGCTATGGAGCATAGTTAACAGATAAAAATTAGGCTTAGAATTAGGAGGAAGATGACAGGCATAGGGCAAAAGACAAAATGCTAAATTAATGCAATTTCCTTGGCATATTTTCCATTTTCAGAGAATATCTATGGAATCCTTGTGAACAGATATACCTAAGAATGTTGAGATTTATTTAAAATATATTATTGCTTAAATGTGAAAATTAAATCAAATAAAATTACATCAACCATTTCTTGAAAGAGGCTCATTTGCTCATCTTCTCTCAGACAGATTCATTCTTGTTTAATGTCTACTTTGTGCAAGCACATGACAAGGTTCAATAAATTGGCCTTTGTCCCTTGATCTGTAACACTTCAGGGCCCCACTATGAGAAAATGTCTTATTGTATCATGTGTAGGTGTTCCTAAATCTAATACCACTTATATTTAGTGTATTGTAGTCATCTATCAAAACATAAGTAAGAGTCAGTGCTCTGTTCCCATTCTCTTTATTATTCAGTTTTAACTTAATATGCTTCTGTTAAATGTTGGATATGTAAATACACAATATAAATACAAAATGATTCTAATATCTCATCTAGATTCTAACAGTTACACATAGTCATTTTGGATTTCATCCTCAATGTTGTGGGAAATCACTAACTTCCCATCCATGAAGCTATTTTATTATATGTATGACTTTTACCATTTTGCATTTGACAGTTTGATTACTTATCTTTTCCTGTCATCAGTTTGTGAACTCGAGTTCTATACGCCCAAGACACAGCAAAGGCCTAATTGCTTCTGGACTGGTGTTTACTCTTCAAATTCTCTGTTAGGAGGCCAAGTAGTTGGTTTGGCTCTCTTTATTTTTTTAATAAGCCTTTTCAAAATAATTCTATTAGATGCCATAATTATGAACCTCAAACTGCTTTGGACAGAAAGGAGGTTGGGCCACCTCCTAAACGTATAATATGGATACATGTTATTATCAAACCTGACTTTGAGTATCAAAATTCTAAGGCTCCCACTGTTACTGTTTCTTCTATGCTGACTAAGGGCAATTCTCTTGCAAATCATGCACATCTAACATTCTCAGCTGTAGAGTTCAATATGCCTCTCTCTACCATGTGCCTTGCATGTGAAAAGTTGGCTACAAATTAAAGCAGCACAGGCAATAGCAGAAAAGGAAATGACCAAAAGAAATAGGCAAAACATTCTCTCCTGATTGTTCTAATCTTATAAAGTTAGCATATAATTAAATTTCACATTTCTGCAAATGGAACAAATGCAAAAACACAATTATAAAAGCTAACTTTAACAAGCTCCATAATTTATTTTCCCTCTTAAATGTTTGCAAACTTTTCTTTGATACAGAAAAGAATAAGGACAGTACTAAAATAACCACTGAAGGGCTGGCCAGTTAGTTCAGTTGGTTGGAGCTCCACCTTATAACACCAAGGTCTAAGGGTTCAAATCCTGATACCGGCCAGCTGCCAAATAAATAAATAAATAACCACTGAAATGCTAAAAGAACATGAAGTCAGTGTTCCCATAACCATCTCTTTGTCAATATCCTCAGAACCTCTCCTTGTTAGTCTGTGAAGTGTCTGCAGATTAACTCAATTTTACACTATCTCACCACTCACCCCAAAATGCCCTGAACACACACACACACACACACACACACACACACACACACACACACGTAATGAAATGGCTAAGATCACTGAAAATATATCAAGCGTAGATACAGGAATTGAGAGCCCCTGTGATACAGGTGGACTCATGTACAGAATAACTATCAACAATGTAAAAATGGCTGAAAAATATCAATTATATTGCATAAAATCACTAACCATGACTTTAAGTATAAAGTTTAAAGGTTCTTAATTTAGAAAATAGTCCTCCATTTCAGACATGCTTAGTAAAGTGATATGACTATTCAGAGTAGCATTATAGAAATTGAAAAAGATAACTCTAGAACTTTCTGGTGCAATACAGTAGCCAATAAATCTGTGCAGTTATTAAAGTTACTTTTTAATTAAAATTAAATAAAATTAAGAGTTTAATTCATCAGCACACTAGTCACATTTCAATTTCTCAGTATCCAGATATAACTATAGTGGCTACCATATAGGACAGCAGAGGTATAGAACATTTCCATCCTCACAAAGTTTTGCTGAACAACATTGCTCTAGAAAATTAACTTGAGGGCCAGCCCCGTGGCTCACTCAGGAGAGTGCGGCGCTGGGAGCGCTGCTGCACTGGGAGCACAGCGGCACTCGCACCGCGGGTTCAGATCTTATATGGGGATGGCGGGTGCGCTCACCGGATGAGCGTGGTGCGGGCGACACCAAGCCAAGGGTTGCATTCCCCTTACCGGTCACAACAACAACAACAAAAAAAAAAAAAAAAAAAAAAAAAAAAAAAAAAAAAAAAATCACAGAATCCAATCTTCCAAATACATAGCATGGAAATGGAGATGCAAACCCAAAGTGAGAAAGAGTGGGGCATCAGTTCTAAAATTTTTATTGCTGGATTTCCTTGAGCTGGGGTGCTAAAAGCTATTTGGTAATAGGATATAACTAAATTGTAAAACATAATTTTCTCACATAAGTAGTAATAAACATACTAGAAATACTGTCTAAGAAGACAATAGTTAATTTATGAGAATCAGTAAAGACAATTTGTAGAATCATATAAAGGAAGAAAATTGATTAAAGCAGATTTAGCAAACTATGTATTAACAATCAAACTGTTACTGTATGTTGAGGCCTTACAATGTATGAGTCCTGTGCATTTACTTTTCACAATGATCTGCAAAGTAGGCACAAGTATAATTTGCATTTTGTAGGTAGAAGATAAATATTAAAATTTAAGTAACTTTCCAAGTGTAAAATAATTAAAAGCGGAATTAAAAACACACTGTTGGGCTGGCCCCTTAGCTCAGTTGGTTAGAGTGCAGACTTATCAAAGGAACTGAATAGACATTTTTCAAAGGAAGACATGCAAATGGCCAACAGGTACATGGAAAAATGCTCAACATCAGTAGTCATCAGGGAAATGCAAATTAAAACCACATTGAGATATCACCTCATCCCAGTTAGACTGGCTATAATTGAAAAGACAGAGAATAACAGATGCTGGTGATGATGTGGAGAGAAGTGAATGCTCCTGCACTGTTGATGGGACTGTAAATGAGTACAACCACTATGGAAAACAGTATGGAGGTTTCTCAAACAACTACAGATAGATCTTCCATATGATCCAGCAATCCCACTGCTATGTATATATCAGAGGAATGGAAATCATCATGTTGAAGGTATACCTGACCTCCCATGTTCATTGCAGCTCTGTTAACAATAGCCAAGATATAGAGCCAACCTAAATGTTCATCGATGGATGAATAGATAAGGAAAATGTGGTATATATACACCATGGAATACTACTCTGCCATAAAAAACAATGAAATTCTCCCATTTGCAACAACATGGATAAGCTTGAAGAAATTTATTTTGAGTGAAATAAGCAAAGCACAAAGGGATAAATACCACATGTACTCACTCATAAGCAGGAGCTAACAGAGAAAAAAGGAAAGAAAGAAAGACCACAGTGGTATGTTGGATTTACAGAGAGAGAACATACCCAGCGATACAAGGTGGAGTGGGGAAAGGGAGAGGGGGAGGGAGGTCTGGGATAATTGGATGTGAGACATGGGGTACAATCACAATTTGTGCTAATGGACATGCTACCAGTATGGATCTGGCCATCACATCTTGGGCACGAGTGGTGACAATTACCTTGTACCCCATGAATATTCATAACCAATACAAAAAAAAAATAGAGTGCACCCTTATAACACCAAGGTCAATGATTCTGATCGCCATCCCAGCCAGCTGCCAAAAACAAACAAAATAAAAACCAAATTGTGTGACTCAAAAGAAATAAGATTCATGTCTCAATTTTGCTCAAAGCAAAATATTTGCTCCTGATCTTTGCATATGTTAAAAAAAAATACCTCAATGTAAACTATACAGCTATGAGATTTAGCCCATCATAATTTATCTATTTGTATACTTGTCATTAATGTATTCTGGACTTCATTTTCTAGATTATTTGACCTATTTTTGTGAACCAAAACATTACACTTTTTAAAATCTTCTCTTGCCTGCAAAAGATCTAAATTTTCTCATCTATGATTTATAGAAACTAGCTCTGGTCATTTTTATTTATATTATATAATAGTAAGCTGTTTTTTCTTTAGTTTTTTTCTTACTCCACTGCCTTGTCATACGAACCTGTTTTACCATTCCAAAAATCTCAGTAGAAATCCAAAGCATCTTCTTCCTGCTGTGTCCTATGAATCCTTTCTTTTATTCCTTTAGAACCAATCTTCCTGAAAGTTAAGTTGGTTCTTTACTCTCACTGCTGTTCACATACCAATACACAGCAGAGTGGATTCTATTTCACACATTGTGAAATCCACTTACCCAAAACAGTAATAGTACTGTACATGTCAAAATAAATATGACCTAAAATGTATTATGTGAACTATCTGATATTAGACATTATACTATGATCATCTTTTATAAAACTGTCTTCTCTATTGATTTCAGTGACATCAACCATCAGTTAAATATACCAGGACACTTGATTTTTCAAGTCCAAAACTAATCTTACAATTTTAATAATAAAATCTAAACGTCCTATAATTATCTTTGCATCACCACTCATTTACCATGAACCTATATAGGATTTTAAACGAACCTTTAGTCTTTCTCCTCTTGTAATCCCGCATACTCATAAATACTCATTTACTGAGTACCATTAATGCTATGTCTACAATATTGGTATTTTTTTATCCCTCTGTTATAGTTTAGTTATGTTTATCAATAAATCTAGACTGAATTTTTGAAATTCCTCACATCCGATGTGTCTCATACATCCACCGGTTTTTTTTTTTAAACAGCAATTATCATTGTGCCATCCACTTGCTTAAAATATTTTAGCAATATGTCCATTAGTTTCAGGATAAATCTAAGACATCAACATGACATTTAAAACCCTTTATGATTTGGCTCAATTCTATTCAATCCATTCATATTTCTGTCTTACCTGGAGGACATTATGTTGAAGGAAAAAGTCAGACACAGAAAGATAAATATCTTATTTTGTAGAGTAGAGTGGTGGTTAGCTGAAGTGGTTATGGAGGGGTTAGGGAGTGATTGTCAAAAGATACAAAATTTCAGTTAGACAGGAGGAATAAGTTGGATAGATTTATTGGAGAACATGTTCACTGTAGTTAATAATCATGTATTGTATACTCGAAAACGGTTGAGAGTAGATTTTAAATGTTCTCACCACTGAAAATGGTATGTGGGGTAATGCATATGTTAATTAGTTTCATTTAGCCATTGCACAATGTATACATATTTTAAAATACGTTGTATACAATAAATATTCACAATTTTTATTTGTCAATTAAAAAAAATATATTTCTGCCTTGATATTGCGCCCCCATCCCAGTATCCATGACCAACACACTCTGAATTGTTTATTCTTCCCGAAATTGGCAATGCTCTACTCCTTGATTCTGCACTTGATGCATGTTGTTTGTCTGCCTGGGACTGTTTTTTTTTCCCCCCATCTTGTTTATCTGACAAACTTCTTTTATTGGTGCAAAACCCCATTCAGATGTTGAGTTATCTGGAATGCCTACAAGCTTCATAATTGGAGCCAAGACATTTTTGTGTGTATTTCTAGCTTCACTGTATCACTTGCTTATTTATACCCTAATACTTATGCAACATTTTGAGTTAATTTTTTTGTCTGCCTGTCCCCTTAAATAGACCACGATAAGGACAGGGAATGTATATGTATTGCTCTTGTTATTGACCAAACCGAATGTGTGAAGCATTTTGACTTTAGTGATATTTGAGCCATTGTGGAAGCAAGATTCTTAAACACATATTTATGATTTGGAATAAATTGATAGCAGCAGATATTTATAGCTTTCAAAAGAGTAATTTGAGGAAAACAATGACAAAATTTAAAGCTAAATATCCAACTTAAGATGATGAAAAAAAAAAAAAAAAACCCAAACAGTGTGTAAAGAAGGAGATAAAAATAAAATCTGAAATCAGTGAAGTGGGGAAACAAAATATAACAGAAAAGGTCAACAAACCTAAATTTGTTCTAAGAAAGTTCTAATGAATGAAACATACCTGTGATCAGCCTGAACAAGAAGAGGAGAGAGGGCAGAAACATATAATATTAAGGACGAGAAGTGGACATAGCTATAGATAAAGGGGAAACAAACAAACAAAAATACTATAAAATAATGTGTTAGAAATTAACACACTCTTTAAAAATTAACTTCCCAAACTTGGCTCAAATACAAAGAAAAAAAAACATAAATACTTCCATAAATGAATAGTAGTAAAGCAATTGTTAAAAATCCTTCTCCAGCAAAAACATTGAGACCACATGGTTTTCTAAGCAAGTTCTACCTGTCAAGAAACGTATTAATCCTATCTTATGGAAACTTTTCCAGAAATGTTTTCCTAAAACAATTCTTATACAAAAATAAAGAATACTACCAACTGGTCTGATAAAAACAGTACAGCTTTGTTTCTAAAGCAGGCAGGGGCAATAAGGAGAAGTAAAATTAAATTCTATATTGCTCATTAATATGATTAAAAAGTCCAAAGGAGTATTTCTTTTCTCAATCTTTAAAAAGCAAGCTTGTTTGTCTCTATTTATCTTTTCTCAAAGGATGATTATTAATCATATGCTTTCTCTTGCTATTGATGTCAAATGAATTGAGAAATGATTTATGAGACAGACAGATTGAGAGTAAGGTTTAAGTTTTTTCAGCAATGGGCTAAAACTGACAGAAGATTACTGAGTCAGTTTGGTTCCCTAATAAGTTTTCCTCCATCCCCCTTTCTAATACCAAACTGAGTTATAAAGACCAACCCATGCTCTTGAATAGACTAGAGTAGAACAATCACAGGCCTATCCTAACCCTTTAAATGTTGACAATCTATATAATAGCAGGGAGGGAAATCTAGTGCACATCGACAATAGTAACATTGTCGAGGAAAAAGGGCTATACTGGACAGGTTAAATGGGCACCCTCATGTTCACTAATCATATAATTCACTGATTGACATGTATAGAGACGTGGGTGAAAGATGAGAAAAATGATCCCATTAAGCCCAGAGGCCAAAGGCTTCTCAATATGTCGTTTTAAAGTTCACTTTTGAAAGGAAACCTCCTACATTGTTGGTGGGACTGCAAAATGGTGCAGTCTTTATTGAAAATGTATGGAGGTTCCTTAAACAATTACAGATAGATCTACCATATGACCCAGCTATTCCTCTGCTAGGTATATACCCAGAGGAATGGAAATCATCATGTTGTAGTGATATCTGTACTCCCATATTTATCGCAGCTCTATTTACAATAGCCAAGAGTTGGAACCAGCCCAAATGTCCATCATCACATGAATGGATAAGGAAAATGTGGTATATCTACACAATGGGATATGACGATGAGGCTATAAAAAAATAAAATAAAATACTACCATCCTCAGCAACATGGATGGACTTAGAGAAAATAAGCCAGGCACGGAAAGAGAAATACCATGTTTTCACTTATTTGTGGGAGCTAAAAATAAATAAATAAATAAATAAAAATACAAACAAACAAATGGGGAGAAGACACAGCAATCACAATTCCTTGAACTTGTTAAGAAAAGTGAACAGATATAATGTTGATGGGGGGAGGGGAGAGAGTGAGAGGGCAAAAGGAGGAATTGGTAAACAGACACGAAAATCAACTACATTGTATATTGATAAAGTAAAATAAAAAATATATAAATAAATAAATAATAAAGTTCATTTTTAAGCTGGCCTTTAAGGTTTTATAACCTGGATGATGCAAACAATGCCTGTTCTTAGCATCTCCAGCAACATCCATCACAGAAATTATTACACTCAATTTATTGTGTACAACATGAACTTAATAAAAAATAGATGGTTTAATCAGTTAACCAATTAATTTTGAATACAGTTATAACTTCTGATGCTATTTTTAACCAGAAGCCAACCCCTTTGTTTTAGTTTGGATCACTTTAACTTTCAACTAAAACTCCTGGCTTCTTTTAGTTATTTAGATCCTTAAAATGTTATTAAATTCATTGTGTTGATTTAAGTTTGGACCTTTAATCACAACATATTTTCTCAATTTTAATCTGGCATATGCTTTTAAGTGGAACTTTCAAACCTTGAATTAGATTTAGTTAACATGCCATGCTTAGAAATTTGATTGAATACCCATCTTACTTATGTTTTAGTTTTAATGGTTACATGCTAAATCTTTATGATAGCATAGCAGGTGTTTGTAAAACTTACCACATATATTGTCTTGATACTGTGATAAAACAATAATATTTTTCAGTTCATTTTCATTGATATCATGATATATGTTCAAGAGTTTAAGAATATTATTATAGGTACAGAATTTTTAAAATAAATTTGTGAAGAAAGTGTGTCAATAAATTTTTTTGCTTTTCAGAAGCACAGAGATATGTCATTGTTTTTTGTTTTTTTTTTTTTTTTTCCTTTTTGTCTTTTTTCGTTCCCGGCAACGGATCACAACCCTCAGTGTCGTGCCCGTACCGGACCGGGACCGGCTACGGGATCGCAACCCTCAGTGTTGCTCCCGCACCTCGCTCAGCCAGTGAGCGGCCGGTCTGTATGTGGGATCCGAACCCTCGGCGGGAGCGCCACCGCGCTTCCCAAGCGGCGCACTGTAGCAGTGCGCCACCAGGCCGGCCCTGTCATTGTTTTTTTAAAAAGGGTAAATATATGAATAAATTATCTTGACAATAGTTAGAAATTTATTTGTTACAATAGACCAAGCCAATGTCTATGAGCAGAGATTGTTTGGAACATGATTTATTATTAGATATAAATCATAAATTAAGCTCACTGTCCAGAGAATGTGTTGAAATCTCAGGAACAGAAGATCCAAGAAATTACAAATGGATACAATAAGACTATTCTTAATACATTTACAGACATCTTATCTTCCTAGAAATAGATGGGTCAAATAAATACTAGGATTTAACCTCAATAATGCATTTTATAGTAATGTTCAATGTTTACTGGATATTTAAACTTTAGAGTACTATTCCTAATTTGCTTTATGTTTACACATTCATGAAATTCATATTCAGAAACTGTTATTAGAAGGGCCAGGTGCACATTATTTGGGGTATGAGATTCCAAACTCATACATACATCTGAGGGTTATTTAATGTCAGGAGTCCAAATGAGTGAAAAAAATTCCAAAAGTCATGACAAATATTAATTCTAAATATGCCTCATTAGGAGTCCCATTAAATTGTGTTTTTGCACTCATTGTTCAAAGAAGGAATGCAAGATTAATGCAGGTAGGATATTTGTGTTTCACTACTATATGCCCAACATTGGAGTAAAGTAGATATTAAGATGAATAAGAAATACAAAGAAATAAATAAATAAGTAAAAAAAAAATAATAATGGGTCTATCAAAAGAGTTACAAAGTATTTCATTGGAAAGAGAAAAAATCACCATTAATTTGTATACTTTTTAAAATAAAATATTTCTATATCTGTGTAATATGGCTGTACGTAATAGGTTGAAAGCATGGTTTGAACTCAAAGACACCAAACCTTTACATATTAATCCATGTTTAAATGCCACATGACCTATGCATTCTGGGACTCGTGAATTAAATTAGAAGTCAAATATGCACATACCTCATAAAATGGAAAGATAAATTATAAAGATTATGTTTGTATTAGACTTTCCTACTTATTAAGTGTAAAAATAATTTCATTTCATCTCTGCTATTAGGCAAATAGTTTTTATACAAACTTCACATTTGTTGCCATTTGTTGACTCAAATGCATTGATATTAATAAACTAATATTTAAAGATAAAATTAATATTTATTACATGTGGAGCTGGGTTATGTTCAGCATTATATGAGCACTTAATTGCAGAACACCTTCTTTAGAATTAGATAACTGAAAGGATATTTTATAAGATAATGGAATTTCTAGCCTTAGATGGCAGGTAGTTAACATCTGATAACTTCTTTCTCACTGAAAATAATTAGAAACACAATTAAGAAATGGAAATCAGAATAATCTTGGGCACTAAGACTTTTGATCAGTTCCAAGACATAGCCCAGGACAAATTCCAGAAACTAAATTATTGATGAGGCTTTACAGAAGAAAAGCAGAATCAGGTAGAAAAGAAATTAACCATCTCTACTGTCCTTACTCCCAGAAACACACAGAAATGACCATTACTAAGAAATTTGCCCTGTTTTTTTGAAAATAGCAATGCCTTTTTGAATTCTTCTTTTTTCCTTTTATATAAACAATAGATCTTATTAATACCTCTCTTTCTTTACATATTTGTGATTAAAAATCATCATATATACATGTAATCTGGACATAGCTAATTTCATATAAATTCAAATGCACAAGTATATATTCAACGACCACTATGTGTTGGGATCATAAAGTCATAATCCCTGCCCACAAAAAATAATAGCTATTTTAACTTAACATAGAGACATGTGTATGGCCTTTTTACTACTGTTTCTAATGAACTACTGGAAAAAAATGTAGGTGATAGTACCAAAAATAATAAATAAATAATAATAATACTCAACATGGTGGTTTGTGGTAAGGCTGAAGATATGTAAACAGGAAATACAAAGAACCATATTTTAATTTTGGATTGGCCAAAATATCTTACCTAATTTTACAAAAAAATGCTTAAAATACTAATAACTAATATAAAATGGTTTTTAATAAACTTCAGGTTCAAGTCTAACACTCACATATTCTAAGTCAGTTACACATTTAAGAGCAGTATGCCCACCTGATTCTGTCCTGCAGTAGAATTTCTCTGAAAATAAATAAAGAACAAACAAAATCATAAAGGATGTTCCAACTTTTAGCACTGAAGAAAGTTTATTTATTTATTTATTTTTCTCCTTGGAGAGAGTAATTCCATTTTTGAAAAAGTAAAGTTTTTGTGGGACTTTTTGTAATGGTAAACATATTACTTCAGCATTTGTATGATTTTTATATGATACTTTCTAATTATTTGCATTAAAACAACTCTTAGAATTCTTTTTGAAATATAATTTTCATCTTATAAATTAAGAAATTGGAAAGGCTTAGACTTATGTGTGGGCAAATAGCACAATTAACTTATCTTATATTTTAAGATTCCTAGAAAGATTTTGTAATAAAATGCAACAATTAAGAAGTGCCTACTATATGCTGAATCTCTGTTAGCCATTAAATTACAGAAGAATGGCATGGTACATGTCAATGAAAAGGTTATAATTTAGTGAGGAGATAGATAAATACACCACAGAAGCACAAAAGTAAAGCCCCAAACCACCTTAGTGGCTGCAATCACAGGTTTTTTATTTTTTCCTCAGTACTTTTTTTTTTTTTTTTTTTCCTTTTTGTCTTTTTTCGTGTCCGGCAACGGAATTGCAACCCTCGGTGTTGTGCCCGCACCTAGCTCAGCCAGTGAGCGGCCGGTCTGTATGTGGGATCCGAACCGTCGGCGGGAGCGCCACCACGCTTCCCAAGCAGCGCACTGTAGCAGTGCGCCACCGGGCCGGCCCTTTCCTCAGTATTTTTACATCTGATCTGAATTTAAAGGACTTGATAACAGTGAAGAAGAATGTGGGAAAGAGTGTAAGAAAGACGTGAAAGAGTGTGGGAATTAAGAACAATGTATTTCTGAGATAAAAGAATGTTTTGAAAACAAGGAGTCAAAAATTTTATGGAGAGTATAAGAAATCAAAAGGATAAAAGGCCACTTGTAGCCCTTCTAAAAAAAAAATAGATTTTATCCTGAAGCAAATGAAGAATCAATGGAAGTTGTTTTGCTGGCAAAAATATGATCAGACTTTTGTTTCAGAAAGAAGAGCTTGACAGCAATGTGAATAAATCAATTGAATTTGTGATTTTTAAAAATATTTTAAAGATTTTGATTGAACTCAAGTTACATGTTAACAAAAATGTGTTAAAATATAAATGTAAATATGCAGTGGTAGACAATTTTTATAGATCTTATTTACTTGACTTCAGCAAAATAAAACATTCTCCTCATTTATTTAAATAATCATATTTATTGCCTAAGGTTTTATTGTAATAAAATCTTATTTTATCTTTATGAATAATTATGAAAAAAGATAATGGTTATTATCAAACTAATAATTCATATTTTCTTCTTTTCATTCCCAGAGTAGATTTCCCATTTCTAGTCCAATATGTTGGACTCGGAAAAGAGCTTGGAAGTATAGAGCATCGTAAAGAGCTTGGAAGTCGTCACCTCCCTTCTCACAATGAGAAGGCAGCTGGACAAACTGAAAATCAACAACTTTTAGAGCTATCAGAGAATTGAGATCACAGAACAAACTGCTGCCTTGAAAACAGGAGAGAAAGGCAGATATAGAGAGTTAGTGTTTGCAGGACACGGAAGCCCAAAAGCAGAAGCCTGCTGCTAGAGCCAGTCCTGGTAGAAACACTTCAACTGTCTTAGACACATTTCTACAGTCTCAGTGCATACTGGCTTGAGGGTTCCCAATCTACGTGGTGATTGGGGGAGCACATTTTCATGAGTTTTACTTCCAGGGTACCCACTCGGTTCTTAGGGTTAAGGCTGGAGAAAAATATCCTGCTTCTGGCAAGGGGAGGGGAAAAGTAATCATTTTTAAATACACTCAGAACATTCTGTTCTCCTTAACAAAAGACTGCCTTCATATGAATCTGTTTTACCAGAGCCTAACCAATATGTAATGGGAATACTCACCCCCAGCCTCACTAACAATTCCCTTACCTCAGTGGGGTGATGTCAGGAGAGTGGAAGCTGAGAAGCCCTTTTGAAGATCACAGCTGAGGGAAACAGACTTATTAAAAGACTGAGACCTAATCATAGCATTAAGTTTCTGCCCAACCCCAAACTCTCAAACACGCATGGTAACACCCCTTCACTTAGGCTCCTGTAAGAACATTGGATTACAGCTAGAAGAATTGCAAACCTCAGACACTACTTCAGAAGTTTCTAGGGAAAACCAAAGACAACAGGAGAGAAGGAAACAAGGACACTAGAGGAAATCTCGGCCTCTGACACCTACATCTCCAGTAAACACAACCTGACACCTTGACAGAAAAATAAACTTCACACTAAGTATCTCTTTACCTAAGTTCTTTTTACTTGATATATCATGTCCAGGTTTCAACAAAAAATTAAAAGGCATGCTAAAATGCAAAAACAAAAACAAAATTAAAAAAAACATACTTTGAAGAGACAAAGCAAAAATTAGAACCAGACTCAGGTATGGCAGAAATTTCAGAATTATCAGACCAAAATTTTAAAATAACTATAATTAATATCCTGAGGGCTCTAATGGAAGAAAAAAAATAGACAATATGCCAAAAAATAGATTGGCGGTATGAACAGAGATATGGAAATTCTAAGAAAGAATCCAAAGGAAGTGCTAGAAACCCAAAACACTGTAACGGAAATGAAGAATGCCTTTAATGAACTCATCAGTAGATTGAACATTGCAGAGGGAATGGGGGGAAAATAGAACAGTTTAGTCAGGCTCCCTCAACATTTCTTTTGTAAACAAGTTGCATTTGGGTGGAGTTAGTGTGCACGGTGCACCCATGTATCTTTCTAGTTAATTGCTTTTATGTGTTCTTCAGTTTGTGAAGCAGGCTGGTGGCAGAGAGCTTGCCTCTAACAATAGAGCATGTTTACTCTGCTGCTGGCAGCTGCTCAGTTTCCATTTCTCTTTGGACTTTGCTGGTAGCAGGTGAGTTTCTGAGTTTCTCTGTAGACTGCTTGGCTCATGGTATTGTGTGCGCTGAATAAAGATGGAGCTCCAAAGACCTTTATGCTGGTTACCTAGCTCATAGACCTGAGTGTGAAGGGTTTGTAAATGGGCTCAAGGGGTCTCTGAGCTCCAGACCCAGCCCTAGCTCTACAATTGGTGTTGTTGGCAGGATTATGCCACAATTGGCATAGTCAGTGCAGGATTCTGAGCAGGCACAGGAGCCAAGAAGCCCTTGGAGAAGGAGGAGTTGTGGCTACTTTTGAACATGCTGTGCCCCATGTCCACTTTCTTGTTAACCGAGACCTGGTTGCTGCTTGCTGTAATGCAAGGCAGCACAGACCAGGCACTGAAGCAGAAAGCCCCTTGAGAGGGGGAAGAAATGTGGCTGTCTTTGAGTGTGTGGTGTCCAGTGGCCTCTTTTCTGCTGACCGTAGTCTGGCTGTTGCTCACTCTGCTGCAAACTGATCGAGAGCTGAAGAAGAAAGCAGAGTCATCGGAAGCACAGACAATTATCCTGGAGGATAAAGTGCAGTGCCTGGCCATTCCAGCTTCTCACACCAGGGAGGATGACAAACCCAGTGGTGAGTTGGCGGAGACCATGTGTCCCCAGGCATGACCTGTCGTGCACCAGAAAGTGAAACACGAGCAGCCTATGGGACTGGACAATTGAAAAAACAAAATGACAACAACAAATGTAATAGGGTATATAAAAAGTCTGGCACAATTAACCCCAGAGTACTTTTTTGTTCTATTCCTCACTGACATTTTTACTATAATATTGAGCTTATTTATTTCATCCTCAATTAAATAAAATGATAGCAGCATGACCATAAAACATATAACAGATTTGTTTTTTTTCGAGAAATCTTTATTTTGGAAATAGCAGTGAAAAATGAGATAAAGGAAATATTATCCACCCAGGTTGAATTAGTTGACTTGGGGAGACAGTTTTGGCAGAAACAGGGGGAGCCCCTAGCTGCTTGGCTGTTCTGGTTATGAGATCTAAGGGTGGATAATGTGGGAGGAGGGAGGAGATGGAAAAATTGGCCTCCATCACCATGCACCTGTCCCTGAGGCAGTGGCTGCAAAATAGCACAGGTACACTTACGGGCCAGGTAATCACTCCTTGATGGACTGGGTGAGTGCAGCTGCCTGAACTGTGTGGGCAAATGCTGGAGAACTGCCAAAGATTGTTAGCAAATGGTAAATGTATGCTGAGTTAGTTCAAATAATTCGAGAGCTGGGGATGCGGCAGTCCGTGTTTAATCTGAACAGTCATGGCCCAGATGGTGAAAATTTTATAGGCAGCATGAAAGACCAAGTGCTGCAGAATGGCCCATCAACATCCTTTGGGTCACTGATGGCCATACTGTCCCCATACATTGGACATCCTATACAAGAGGTAATGACCATGATAGCTGGCTTGGGTGAATTAGAGGAAAGAAGACAAGCAAAAAAGGTCCAAAAATTGGCTAAGACCAAACCCCCAAGAAATACTCGGGATTTTATCCCAAAGGGACCAAACAAGAGTAGCCATAAGCAGATGCGGCTTGACTTGCTTGCAGCAGGGGTTGATAGCAAGAAAACTGACTGGCAGCCAAATGCATTTCTGTTTGCCTTGTGGCAGCAATTATGCCCCGAACAGCGTTTCACTAAACATCCAGCAGGTAGCAAAGTACAGTCAGTGGATTTAAAGGATTTTTTGATTGCTCCTGAGGAGGTAGATGAAATGTTCCATTTTGACTAGGGAACAGGTCAAGGTACTTATCTTTTGGGGGCAGGCGAGAACCAGAGGCCTCATGTTGAATCGGCAATGATGAAACTGATGTGCTGGCTAAGGTAAGAGGACTGGAGAGAGCTCCAACAGCTGATGTAGCTGGGTAGCTACACTGGAGAATACAGCATGCTGGCTGCAAGACTGGGTGGTTGATGGTTTGCCAGGTGCTGCATAACCTGAGAAAAAATGCCCCTGATGGGCAGATGTGCTCCTGATGAGTAGACGGGTGCTCCTGATGGGCAGATGTGCTCCTGATGAGCAGATAGGTGCCCCTGATGGGCAGATGTTTTCCTGATAAGCAGACGGGTGCCCCTGATGGGCAGATGTGCTCCTGATGAGCAGATAGGTGCCCCTGATGGGAAGATAACTAGTGTGGGAGTGCCCCTGACACAGTGGCAAGTGGATCTTGTAGGACCATTGACAAAGTTAGTAGGTCTTCTGTTTGTATGGACTTGTGGGGCCCCAAACTGGATAAGATACCTATTCCTGCAACCATCCTTTCTCAGGATGGCAAACTGGTATGTATCTTACCAGAGGGATGAGAACTTCCCCTATTGGTGCCAATAACTCTTCCATCTTTTCACCCATAGTGTTCTGGCTGCAGGCATTGCACCAGAGTCAACTGGGTACATACATACATGATCATCTACTGAATACGCATTGAACTTCCCATCAGTATGACTATAAGAGAACATCGCAGAAGATTTTTAATGCATAGATTATACAGTGAGGAACCCTGAAGGGGTGGATTGTGGGGAAAGTAGAATAGTTTAGTCAGGCTCCCTTGACACTTCTTTTGTAAACAAGTTGTGTGTGGATGGAGTTAGTGTGCATGTGCACCCATGCATCTTTCTAGCTATTACATTTACGTGTTCTGCAGTTTGTGAAGCAGGCTGGTGGCAGAGAGCTCACCTCTAACAATAGAGCATGTTTACTCTGCTGGCAGCTGCTCAGTTTCAGTTTCTCTTTGGACTTTGCCAGTAGCAGTTGAGTTTCTGAATTTCTCTGTGGACTACTTGGCTCATAGTGTTGTGTGTGCTGAGTAAAGACTATCCCTTCTTCAATCAAAGCTCCAAGGACCATTTTGTCAGGTTACCTAGCTCATAGACCTGCGTGTAAAGGGCTTGTGAACAGGCTTGAGGGGTCTGTGAGCTCCAGACCCTAGCTCTAGCTCAACAGGGAAAAAAACAGTGAGCTGAAATTAAGTTAGTAGAAAATTTCCAATTGAAAAAACAAAATGACAACAACAAATGTAATAGGGTATATAAAAAGTCTGGCACAATTAACCCCAGAGTACTTTTTTGTTCTATTCCTCACTGACATTTTTACTATAATATTGAGCTTATTTATTTCATCCTCAATTAAATAAAATGATAGCAGCATGACCATAAAACATATAACAGATTTGTTTTTTTTCGAGAAATCTTTATTTTGGAAATAGCAGTGAAAAATGAGATAAAGGAAATATTATCCCTTCTTTAATTAAGTTCCTTCAGTAAACTTATGGAATAATTGTTTATGTCCGCCTAAAAGTCATATGTTGAACTCCCAGCCCTCAATGTGGTGATATTAGAGGTGGAGCTTTTGGAAAATAATTAAGCTTAAATGGGATCAGGAGGGTGGAGCTACTATGGTGGGATTAGTGTCATTACAAAAAAAAGAAGAGAGAACTCTCTTTCTCTCAGCCCTGTGAGGACATGACAAGAGAATAGCTGTTTCTGTGAGAAATGTATGGCTGCATTATAAGCGACACAGTCTATGGTATTTTGTCACAAGAGCCTGAGCTAAAAAAGTGACACAATGGAAAAATGCATAAAACAACTTTGGCTATAAACTGAAGAACTAACTATAGATAAATTCAGACAGATAAAATTATCTGAATAAAATTATAACTTCCTTTGAAAAGTATATATAAGGGATTTTTAATTGTTCGGTATTTTCAGAAATGTTTATATAGAATTCATTCTTTATCATGTTTTTACATTAATAAAATATTATAATACTACATAAAGATAGTACTTTATGTATATGAAAAAAAGTAATGTTGATTAAAAGTAATTTTAGAATAGCATTGAAATACTGTGTTATATTTAGTATTCTACCCTAAGAAGAGGACTTTAAGACTTAATTCATTTATAAATAACTTGCACTAGGAAAAATTCCTTTCTACTCTTTTTATGGGCAATTTATTTATCCAGTTTGACCAGGCATGTAATTGACTATGTTTTATCTACTGTCTCAAGACCATACATTATTTGCTTTTAAGATTCAAATCTTAATTATGTGCCTTTCTATGTATTTTCCCAAGCTAAGTTTGAAGAAATAATGCAATCTTCCAGCAAAACTGACATAGTTAAATCCACATCATATTGCCAAACTTTTTTCTATACAGCCAGTGCTAGTAAGTCATCATTAATCTGTATTTCTGTATTTCTAAAAGTTATCTACAAACTTTTTTATGTAGATATTATAAGCTATATTTTGTGCAACATGAAAAAAAAAATACCCAAATCCACTGCTAAGAAATATCTCATTGCACAGTATTAACAGCATGCATTTCCCTTTTTCAGCATTGAAAAGTACTGAAGAACTTATTCTTCAGTTCTTCATAGTATAGGACAGTTGTCCCTATATATAATAATAATCATAAGAAATAAGGTCAACTTTTGTGTTTTATTTTCAGAAGACGTAAACAGCAAAGGAAACATAAAAATGAGATCAAGTGGGTAAATATGGCCGGCCATACCAAGATTGGCAGAGTTAGGCAAGTATTTTGAGTTGCTGCAGGAAATGCTGGCAATTGATATGTGAGATATAAAATATCTTAGCAGTGGCATTCAAAAAGTCAATTAATCTTGGCCTACACTAAATTCAGGCTTCTGGCTGACCCTTGTTTGACACCACTTCTCTATAACATTTGTAGGTGGTATTTAAACTCTTGGTTTCATTGAGAGACTATATGGTACAATATGAAAAATTTTATTGAGAAACAACATTTCTGGGAAGAATCATCTTTCTTTTTCCAAACAAGATATACAAAATACAAGTAAGATAAGAAAAACAAAAATATAAAATCCTATGCTATCATCCAAAATTGAATCTTGGGCCGGCCCGGTGGCGCACTGCTACAGTGCGCCGCTTGGGAGCGCGGTGGCGCTCCCGCCAAGGGTTTGGATCCCACATACAGACCGGTTCCCGCTCACTGGCTGAGTGAGGTGCGGGCACACCACCGAGGGTTGCGATCCCGTTGCCGGTCCAGTCCAGTTCGGGCGCGACACTGAGGGTTGCGATCCGTTGCCGGACACGAAAAAAGACAAAAAAAAAAGGAAAAAAAAAAATTGAATCTTAAAGCACTATTTTTCTTACCCAGTAGTCTTTTCAATGCTTTACATTTTACAGCAAAGGATTGAGTATAACTGAGACAGATATCATTTTTATGATGATATATCTGATGAAATAATCAACTTTTTCCTTCAATAGATAATTTATACATGTTGCAAAGTAGAAAATATCTTCTGCCTATCACATTGTTAGTGAATCAAACTAAACATTAACAATAATCCATTTTCTTTATCTGAGAGAGAAAATGACATTTTGCTGGAATGGTGAAATGGGTATTAAATTATGACAAGATATTTTAAAATAGTCTTTAAGGAAAAGCCAAAGATATTGAAGTATAAGACAGATAATTTTTCTGTATGTGTGGCATTTGGGCCTGTAATATAGAAAGGATTTAAAAAATGTGAGATGATAAATAGACTGTATTGTTGAAGTGATGAAAAACTGAAAATTTTAGTGGAGTGTTTAAAAATACCAGCTGGAAAAGAGACAGAGGATATCAACAGTCTGCATTCAGAAGGAATCCTGATGTGCTGATGTAATGGCCTGATAGTGAAATGACTTGCCTGCTTCTATTTACAAAGAACTCTTTGACTCTTTGAAGTGGGATGCTTTGGAGATCACATAAACATGGCCTACCATAAAAATTGTGTCTTTAAGTGTATTATATTTTCTCCACAAATATTAACTCAAATAAAGCTGTTACCAAGGTTTATATATTTATGAAGCATATTAGAATTGAAGATTGTTAAATATCTGCTACTTGCTCTGCATCCAATAAAATTGCACTTTGAGACACTCTTTGAGGAAAACAAAACCAATAAATCAAAACCGAGTAACAACTCTGTCTGGACTCAAGTAAATACAATTTCTTGAATAGATAATAGAGTACTTGTTGCACCACGTGATAGACACATCAGAGTCAAACCTTGCCAGAATGGAAACAATGTAGAAATCGTTGCCTTGAATCCTTCGAGCTCAGTAGAATATGAAGAAATATGGGAAGAAAGAGAGAAAAAGAAAGAGGATAAAAATATAAATTTCAAAATGAGAGGTGTCAGAAAGTGATTAATCCTTAATTATGAGGCATGAGGTATTCTCAAACTCTCTTAATGTAACATAAGAATTGCTGTCCTGAGGATGTGCTGATACAGTCCTGGGTCAGCCAATTGCTGTCTAACAGGTTCCTAACACCTTATTATTGAATGCCTAGTGTATGTCAGGCCATGGCACTAAGGATACAGTGTTAAACAAGAACGGGATGGTCCTTGTGTCTTGTACCTTGCATTCTGATAGGTAGATATAAACAACAAACAATTACAAGCACACAATTAAATTATTTCGGAGAATTATAAATTCCGTAAAGAAAATAAAACACGACTAGAATAGAGAATGGCTGGTGCGATTAGAAGAGGGTGTTTTATTTTCTAATTAATGCCGCTTTAAGTAGGAAACATATGAAGCGGAGTAGCAGGTGTAATAACGCAAGCATAGGCACAAAGGTATCTCTGGAGGAGTCAATACTCTCCCAATGGACATCCCAGATATGCCCAAACGTCTGAGTGGTAATGAAAGATCACTCCTGACTTCATACTCTATCAATTTTAATTTATCTATAATTACTGAATTAATTTTAAACTTCAGAAATTACTTGCTATTAAAACTAGTAGAAATAAAGATAGTATAAAATTTCTTATAAATGACAGCAAGCATCCAGAAATACTATTTAGCATTTTTAGTTTGCAAAGAGCTCCAATCCTGTTTCTGTCGCCAACTTAAATGTTGCTTTCCACATAATATTTCTCTTGCAATAAAACTCTAAGATGGTAGAAAGACTATGGGCTAAAGATTTTATAATGTATTGATTTTTAGAAAAAAGAAAACCAATTTTAGCATTTGCACCAATAAAATTAGAAAATATTTAATAAATTATTATTTATACTATTCTATTAGATTAGGATAGAAGGAAGAAAGTAATGTGATTCTGCTTGTAGTAGTGGAAAATGTATAGGCTTTTGAAAAATAACCTTCAACAAAATGGGAATAAAAGAAAATCTACCTCATAGTATCCTTGTCAGGTTCAATTGACCTAATTCATCTAAAATGTCAGTTCCTGGCACACAGTAAGTTTGCAATAATGTTAGACTTTATTTTTAATAAAATGTGTTTTTAGAATTTATTTTAGGTGATAACTTTTATTTTTTGTGAAAGAAATTCTGTCTTGAACTGAGGCTACCAGAGATGGGAAAGGGGGAGAGGAGAAGTGGTTTTTGAGAAACTGGTAAAGGGCCACAAAAAATAATTACATTGTATAATGTTGAATATACAAATTATCCTGATTTCAGTATCACATACGCACACATGATATGCAATGCTGCACCCCACAGATATGTACAATCAATTATGTTCCAATTAAAAAAAAAGAAATTCTGTCTTTTGGAGGTATATGTCATATATAAATAAGTGATAATTAGAATAACACGTACTGCAGTAATAACTTCTATTGTGGCATTAAAAAAAAAACACCTTTCTTAAATAAATGACTTTTTTTTCTATCAATTCTAAATCTCTGTGTCACTTTATGGTATAGATAACAAAATATTTGGGATAATTCATTTTACCTCTGTAGTAGAAGAAGATCTTATTTTTTATTACCTCTAAAGTTTGTCTAGTTCAAATACTCTCTAGTTAGTTAATCTATGATTTAAACAGTAAAAATATTGGGAAGAGCACTCTTAGAAACATCAGACTATTTCTCATATATAACTGATTTGATATTACTTTTTTTGTTATCATGTAAAACCAAAATGCTGTAATAGGATGGTATCAGGGTGACTGAGTGGAGGCTTTTAAAGTGGCATAGATTTGCTGAATACTTGAACCGAGCCGTAGAGATAGCTTAATCCTGGAATTTGAAAAGGTAATTTCTACTCTCTCCATTTAGGCAGATGTCAAAGAATAACTGGAGAAGAGCTTGCTCAAGATCAAGGACTTGTTTCTGACATACAGTGATGTTATAATTAACCACTGTATAGGGCCTGAATTCCCCAAATGACAAATGGGACTTTCACTGTGGATGGTTATTGACCATTATGTGTGGTTAGAAATAAAAGATTTCCATCTACAATAAGATACTGTTCTACAAGATGTTGGTAGAAATGCCATCTCTGCAGCTAATCTTGGAACCTGCTATTGATATTATTTACAAGAGGCAATACTCTGAGGATACATAGAAGTTTTCATTTATTGGTACATTAAATTAATCAATTTCTTCTATTCAAAGACTAGGTTAAACCCTGAAATTTCAGAATAAAATTATTTTATTTCTGCATCTGGGGAATTCTCATATTCTTAGGAAAAACAGATCAAACACAAAGTATAGGAATAATAAAATTGAAGGTTGCATGTAACCCAGTGATTGGATAAAATACATAGCAGTTAACTAGATCAAAGTATGATGAAAATTTTCCAGTAAATAAATATTGGAAAGAAGCCTAACAGGACAAACAGGAGTTTACACAGGAAAGAGAAGAATGAAGTGTTGTTTGGAGGTGGGGTTTGGACTGGGGATGGTGGTCTGGTAGAAATTCCAGGCAAAAGAAAGATCAGACGGGTAAGGCCATATGGCCAGTACAGGGACCTCAGAAGTTGCCACTTGTGGATGGAAATCTTGTACTTACAGATACAATTTGGTTAATATGCAATGGAGCAATTACATTGCAATGATTGCCCTACTTAATATTTGCTGTCAAAAACAAACTTTGGGCAAAAATCCTTTTTCAAAGATTGAAATTAATACTTCTAGAACATGAACAGATAATTCACTGCTTTTAAACACTAAAAACCACACAATTTAACCTCATATGTTTGAAATTCTTCTCCAAAAATAAACACAAAAGCAGGCAGTGAAATTCTTAGTAATGAAAGTGAAGAATATGGAAAGTAAAACAACATTATGAAAGCAATTAGTCTTGACATGGCCACCTTGTATGTTGGCATTAGTAACAAAAGAAAACATTTCCAATTCCTTTGGTTATTTTGTTTCATATGTACAATGAAGTAGAAACTGCTTGTTTCTGGGAGAAGAATTCAGATGTCTGGTGAAAATGTTGAGTATTGTTTTTGTCTGTTTCTTTTGATCTTTTATGTTTTCTATTTTGCTGTCACCATTTTTATTATTCCAGGAAATATTGAGGTAAGAACAGTGTACTGTAATTAGTTGATGTAGCCTGTGAGCTCTATTATTGGTTTCCCAGCAGTACTTTTTGTTATTTAAACTAAGTGGCTAATAAAAGATGGGTGATGAAAATGTTGATCCTGTTGTTTTTGCAGCTTGTGATGTTTTCAAATCTTTCAACAAAATAAAAACAAAGCTTGAACTATGTTACAGCAAATGCCTAGTAATAAAGTGCTCTAATATTTTGACCTCCATGGATTTTATTGATAATGGGACTATATCAAACTAAAAAGTTTCTGCACAGCAAAAGAAACAATTAACAGAGTGAAAAGACAACCTACAGAGTGGGAGAAAAATTTTGCCAACTATGCATCTGACAAGGGACTAATGTCCAGAAAATACATAGAACTCAAGCAATTATACAGTAAAAAAAAAAAAAAAAAAAAAAAAAAAAAAAAAAAAAAATGACCTAATTAAAAAATGTGCAAAGGAGCTGAATAGACATTTTTCGAAGGAAGACATACAAATGGCCAACAGATACATGAAAAATGCTCAACATCACTAGTCATCAGGGAAATGCAAATTAAAACCACATTGAGTTACCACCTGACTCCAGTTAGACTGGCTATAATCAAAAAGATGGTGAATAACAAATGCTGACGACGGTGTGGAGAGAAGGGAACACTACTGCACTGTTGGTGGGTCTGTAAATTAGTACAACCACTTTGGAAAACAATTTGGAGGTTTCTCAAATAACTACAGATAGATCTTCCATATAATGCAGCAATCCCTCTTCTGGGTATATATCCAGAAGAAGGGAAATCATCATGTCGAAGAGATACCTGCACTCCCATGTTTATTGCATCTCTGTTTACAATAGCCAAGACATGGAATCAACCTAAACGTCCATTAATAGATGATTGGATAAGGAAACTGTGGTATATATAAGTGTTGAATACTACTCTGCCATAAAAAAGAATGAAATACTCCCATTAGCAACAGCATGGATGAACCTGGAGAAACTTATATTGAGTGAAACAAGCAAAGCACAGAGGGATAAGTACTTCAAGTGCTCACTCATATGTGGGAGCTAAGAGAGAAGTGAAGGCAGGAAAGAAAGACCACAGTAGTGCTGTGATCGAAAAGAGGGAGGGGACATTCCTAGGGCTACAAATTGAAGTTGAGGGGAGAGGGGGAGGGGGAGGGGGGTGAGGAATAATTGGAAGGAGACAAAGGACACAAAAGCAATTTCTGATAATGAGTATGTCACCGATATGAATCAGCCCCCATGTCATGGGCAGGAGGGGGGACAATCAGCTTTATATCTCATGAATATTCAAAATAAATAAATAAAAATATTCAGAACCCTCAGTGTTGTAGCATCAACACACAAGACAAAGATCTAAATGATTTGCATGAAACACACGTGTATTTCTGAAGATAAAACCTTTCTCTCTTCCCTCCTTCCCTCGCACAAGAAGCTAAAACTTGGACTATGAGTATAAAAGGAAGGCAAGTGTCTTTCTACATTGGTTACCTCATAAAAAATTTTAATATTCTTTCAATGTTCCATTTGTATCATGTGAAAGACAATTTCTTTTGGAAAAGAAATGATATTTATATTAATGGCTATACAAATATATACAATGCATTAAAGATAACATTTTTAAATTATCAGTTTACAAATATTTTAACTCTACATTCTTCCCACTTGACAAGCACAATACAATTTTTTTTCTTCTTCCTTCCATTAAAAATAACTCATTTTAGGCAAGTGTAAAAAAATGTCTGGTTGGGCTGGCCCGGTGGTGCACTGCTACAGTGCGCCGCTTGGGAGCGCAGCGGCGCTCCCGCCGAGGGTTCGGATCCCACGTACAGACCGGTACCTGCTCACTGGCTGAGCAAGGTGCGGGCGCAGCACCGAGGGTTGCGATCCCATTGCCAGTCCCAGTCCGGTACGGGAGCAACACTGAGGGTTGCGATCCGTTGCCGGACACAAAAAAAAGACAAAAAGGAAAAAAAAAAAAATGTCTGGTTAATTCTTGACTACTTAATTTGATTATGTCCATTTTAATTTAGTTAGCATCACCCTCAAAACCCATTATATACAACACTGAGGTACCATCAAAAGTATCAAAAATGGTTTTGTGAGTTGTAATTGAGTTAGGTATTCATAAGTTCCAAAGGTGGTTATTTTAATAATAATCTAATATCCAGAATTTAGGAAAGAACTTGTTCATTGAAAGAAAACTAATAGACCAAAGGAAATTTTAAGAAATATCAATAGTATCAAAAGTCACTAAGGAAAATTTAACCTATTTCAAAAATGGTAGTTTTTAAAAGAAAAATAAGGTGATTTGAATATTTCACCTTCTAGGGACATTTTCTTTATATAGTTCCATAGAATTACATAACACAAACTTAAATTCCAAAGAATAGTTCAAAATCAAGGTCAATCCTGGACAATCTGAGTTAAGTTGGTGATCTACATTACTTCGGTGAGGAATCCTTAAACTTTCCAACAGGCAGTTAAGATAAATAGTTTGGTTGTGTTGTGTCTTGACACTTATATAAAGGAAAAAAAAAAAGCAAAACTATGATAAAATTTGATGATTGAAAATAACTTGAAAATATGTTGCAAATGTTCATTGGTCCATTGCTAAGCATTTGAAAAAGCTATGATGATTTCATGATGGTTATACTAGTCCTAATTTAGTTTTTTTTTCTTCATTTTAATACACACACACACACACACACACACACACACACACACATATATATATATATATATATATATATATACATTTTGTTAGGGGCAAATAAGATTATTAAGTAAGGTAACGGAATTAACTATAAGTCTTAGTCTGCTCAGGCTGCCATACAAAATGCCATAAACTGGGTTACTGAAACAACGGAAATTTATCATCTCAGTTCTGGAGACCGGGGCATCCAATATTTAGGTGCCAGACAATTTAATTTTTTTGATGAGGTCTCTCATTCTGGTTTCTTTCTTTGTCCTCACATGGTGAAGAGAGAGCTCTAGTGTCTCTTCCTTTTCTATAAGAGCACCAGCCCTATTATTAGGGCCCTACTCTTATGGCTTCATCTAACTTTTACGACCTCGTCACAGACTCTGTCCCCAAATACAATCATGTTGGGCTACGCCTGGGCCACCAGCAATTTTGGGAAAGTACCTCAGCCATTTTAAACTTGCTTCGGGCTGATTCTGGGAAACCGAAANAATAACCCTCGAATCGCTCTAGCACTAGAGGGTTACTTAGGCAAGGTGGACTGCCATTATGGTCCCCACAAGTGGATGAGTTCCTTTGGAAGGCTCTCCTGGAAGCCACCCATAACCTTCCTGTCACGGGCTGACCCTAGCTTCCCCACCATATTCACAGATGGATTTAGATTTGGGGCCTCTGTTGTGATCTTTCCCCCTTATCAAGGAATAAAGTCCACCCCTCAAAAACTTTTACGTAGAATTGAAGGATCAGCTCAATTCAAAGAGTTGTATGCAATTACTCTGGCCTTATCGGTGGTAGAAGGCCCTCTTAACCTTTTCTCTGATAGCCTTTATGCCGTCAATCTCCTTCCCAACCTGACAAACGCGTAGACTCTGATCCCATAATGCCCCTAATTATAGAAACGATATATCTTCTCAAAAAGTGGTCAGCTCCCCTCTTTGTTCAACACCTTAGGGGACACCAAGGACTCCCCGGAATACTTTCTGAGGGTAATAGCCTCGCTGACCAATTGGCCTCATCTCTTGAGGCGGGCTTTGGCGATCCCTCCCAGGCCCGTGCCCTCCTTCAGAGGATCCGAGGTAACCCATGTGATTGCAAGGGGGGTAGCTATACTGGCTCGCCTCCGGCACAATGCTACATAACAACGGTCAACTGTGGAAACAAAGTCTCTGCACTGATAACCTCCTCCATGGACGGCAATCAGTGCTTAGGCAGAATTGTCGAGTCTGTCTGTTGTGATGCCCCGATCGCTATCGCCCCAGTAGGGGGAAAGCCCGGCCCCTGCCCCTGCAAAAGCCATGAATTCCACTCTACTGTACATACAGCTTGTTATTCCACCTACCAGCTATGCCTCTCGGAATAAACGTGGTGACAGACAGCCAGCCGGATCCGGGGGTCCTTCGGACTCCAACATCACGGTGGCATCCTGCCCCACCAATGTAAAATCAGGGGACGACATGTGCTGGGGTCAGGTGGCACCCCTTGGGATGTCTGATGGAGGTGGTCCCCAGGATCAAACCCGGACGATATACAAACAATTGCCAACACTATCCTGGATCTCCAATCCCAATTGGATTCGTTGGCCGGGGTCGTACTACAAAATAGAAGAGGGTTAGATCTTTTAAAAGGGGGGCCTTCGTTTGTTCTTGCAGGAGGAATGCTGCTTCTATGCTAATCACTCAGGCATCGTCCACCGTCCAAGACAAAATCATAAAACTTCAAGAAGACTTGGAAAAAAGATGACGGGACCTCCAAAGTAATTTCCTTTGGACGGGTTTCAATGGGCTTCTCCCTATCTCCTGCCTTTCTTAGGACCTATCCTCCTTCTTCTACTGCTACCCTGCATACTTAACAAATTAATTCAGTTTATAGAATCAATTCAATTAATGAATGTTCAAGTTCATTACCAAAGGTTGGCGATGCCAGAAACAGATGTGTACAATCAATAATGTACACCCCCTCCTCCCCCTGGCAGTGTGGTGCCCAATGACGGGTAAGACCTTGACGTAAAAGGCAACCTAAGACAGGGGCCACACCCCTAACTGCCCATCCAGCTATACGGTACTCAATGACGGGTAAGACCCTCAAAGCAAGGGCAACCTAAGACAGGGGCCGTACCCTTTTTAAACCTGGCTGTGTGATACTCAACGACGGGTAAGACCTTTAAATAAAGGCAACCTAAGACAGAGGTCACACCCTGGTTTACAAAAACAAAAGGGGGAGATGTTGGGCTACGCCCGGGCTGCCAGCCATTTTGGGAAAGTACCTCAGCCATTTTAAACTTGCTTCAGGCTGATTCTGGGAAACCGAAACCTAAGCGGAGAACTCAAAACTTAAAAGAACTAACTTCCGGGGTACGGTGACTCTGCACTTTTTTCCCGCCTGCCCTGTCCTCACCCCTCCTCCCGGGTAGCAGTGTGTCAACTCCCTATTGGATAAGAGCTCCCCCGCCCCTGGTACCTTATAAAAACCCCTGCTTGCTGTAATAAACAGAGTTCCGGCTTTGACCGCTCTCCTGGCTCGGTGTTCTTTCTTTGTCCCCGGGGCCGAAGTGCAGAGGGGATCGGGCCTGTGACACTCATCATCCCGCTCAGCCCCACAAGAGGTTACCGCCGGCTGGTCCGGGGTCCCTTCCCGCCCTGTGTTGTTGGTCCCCGGTGGTGAGGAACCAACAATCTTACATGACAAAGAGATTTTTTTCAGATTTTGTCAGTGAACTTTGAGTTTATCCAAAGGAAGGGATATTATGCTAAGTGGATTTGACCTAATAAGGAGAGCGCTTAAAAGGGACTGGACCTTTTCTTACACAGGAGATTTAAGTCATAGGAGATTCTCTTGCCAGCCTTGAATGCCAAGTTGTGGAGAGGGCCTGGTGCAGGGAATAGTGGGCAGCCTGCAAGAGGTGAGAATTGCTCCCTGTTGATAACTGGCAAGAAAGCAAGAACCTCTGTTTTACAGACAGAAAAACAAAAACAAAAACAAAACTGAGTACTGCCAGTAACCAGAGAGCTTTAAATAAGACACTGATCCTCCAATGACATTTCAGTCTTGGCCAACATCTTGCTTTCAGCCTGATGAAACCCTGAGAGACAACCTAGCTAACCTATAGTCTGACTCTGACCCATGATGTAATAAATGTTTGTTGTTTTAAGCCACTGAGTTTGTGGTAATCTATTACACAGTGATATAAAACTAATATGTACTTCAGTTTTGTATGTATCTAATCCAACTCTTTAAATTTTAGATTTTCCTGAAGGCTGTGATTGTCTTCTACTTCTATAAAATAGAATAACTCCCAGTTACGGAGTGTAATTATGACCTACTGCACAGGGCAACCTCTGCCATCTTTGTCTACACCCTGATGAGAACAATTAACCTAAATAGACAGATGAAGAGTCGTGGCTTTCCCAGCTGGGTTTAAAATACCAGATGATGAAAATAATCTAAGATGAGTTACAGCAACTCTCTTTTCAAGGCAGCAAAAGGTTTTCTGGATTGAATAGAGGAACCAATGATATTAGAGATGTACAGGAAGATCAGTTAGTTAAGTGTGGTTTTGTTTTTTTTAAGAGTAACCATCAGTATTGCTGCTGAAAATGATTTTATTATTTTACTAAGCAAAAAGTAAGTTGGCCCAGGCTTTTACAGAATGAAAATATGAAAAAGCAGTTTTCCAGCCAGAACACTCAAATAAAGAATGAGGTTAGATCTGATAGTACTGAATGGTCAAGATAAGATGCCTCAAAAAAGAACACTGGAACAAGCAGAGGAGATTTGGAGGGAAAGGGAGGATATAGCACTTCAAAAGATGAATGATTTTAAAGCTAGCATTTCCTTTCTACAAATGGAGTTAGAAAACAAAAGGCAGATGCTGTCTGATTGTCTCAGATTTAGCTAAAGGAGGAGGTCACTTGTTACTCCAATTTATAGGAACTGCATAAAAGTCATAACCAGAGCACGTTCTCCTTCCCTGCACCATGTTAATCATCATAATTCATAAAAAAATAAGTCTATACTCTCGATAGTGCACTTTTCTGAAGATGAAGTTAAGAGAAATGAAGTTTTCTAATTTTGTAAATAAAATGTGCAGCTATATCTACCTCCATGTTATCACATTCTAATAAAATAAATAAAAGATGAGATGAAGGATTTTGTCCTTCACGTTCTAATTTTCTTCAGGGTGCTCAAAGTAAATTTTAAGAGAAATACAATCAGACAACTTCTCTTTTATTCGGTATTGCTTCTGGACTCTTTATTAAATCTGAATTCTTTGATTCATTGTGTTATTTTATGATTCTGAAAGCTGAATTTCCAGTGGAATACATTAGAAAAGCAGCTGGCTATCAAGGGTGTTCCAAACTTATCTCATGTTCATTTAAAATGAAGGTGTGCCTTTCCTATGAAAAACACAATACTTTCAACTTTTTTATATACAATTTTAAGATGTAAAATGAATTTCAAAGGTTATTTTTATGCCTGTCTTTAGAGAAACCCAAATGGAAGACTTTATCTTTCACCAATTAAGAAACTCAAAGCTGTGTGAGTTATTGCATATAATGACATAGATTCCATTACTCTGTTATTTAGCCAGACTCTAAAAAGCATGTATTAATTTTTACTTTTACAAAAATCTGAAAATATTATAAGCCCATAGAAGATACTCTTCATTTACCACACTAGTGGCAATCCTTGCTGAGTTTCTGGGGGGAAGCAACCTCACTCAGACTGTTTTCAGCCTGTGACTGAGATGAAGCAGACCAGGAGCAGCTTCTAGATCCCGATGTTATTAAATATAATAAACTACTAGTATTACATGTAAGCTCAATATAGAGAAGTGTAATTATCCTAATATTAATGGAAAATACAGTTGATAGAAACACTTCCTACAGAACCTGGAGTAATCCATTACTCTCTATTCTTTTGATAAAATGGAGAATATTACTCTATATACTTCATTTCTTATCATTAAGAGCATTCTTACCTGAGAAGTGCCTATGAAGAAGAATGAACTCATTCCTTCCTGCTAATACGTGAGCAGCATGTGGCTGTGTGGACTTCTGTTTAATAACCCTGGTCAGGAATATTTCAGGCTCTTAAGCAAGGACAATACTATCAGTCTTGTATATAATTTTTCTGTTCATGAAGCTTTTTTACATGCAGGCTTATCTTTGCTTTCTCTTCTGAACTTGTGTCCTGTGTTCAGAAGGTCCCAACTCAGATAGCATATATCAATGAAAACCAGTAAAACTGTGCAAAGGCAAGAGGCTCTGGGTGCACTGTTGATTTCATTTAGTGCAATAAGTACTGTTTTTGAGACCAAAAAGTCTGAGGCTTTTAACTTTGTCCACATTTCTTAACATATTTTAAGCCCTCATATTCTCTCTCTCTCTCTCTCATCACATACACACACAAAAACTATTTTGTTTTGCTCTTATATCCTCCACACTTAGATTACTATGCAAATAGTAAACGTTATATACGTATTTTTGAATAAATAAACTATAAACACATTGTGTGAACATAGTAAAAAAAGAAACTCACAGTTTAGAAGGGTACTAAGAAAAATGAGAGACCTCCCCTTTTCCCCACTCTTCACTCTCTTCTGTCCTATTCCCCAGGGTAAGCACTTTAATGACTTTTCTAATTATTTCTTATTCTGTTTTTCTATGTAACTCCAAATAAGTTTTCTCTTACTTCTACTTCTGAATTAATCTATTATAAACTATCTGTCAACTTTTTTTTTTTGAATGATGACATTCACTGAAAAATACCCTTCTTATCCCCAGATCTATTATTAAAATAGTCCTTCAAGTCGTAATTAAGGACATCAAAACGCAATGTCATGTTTTGCTGATTTTTTTTTTTCTTTTGTTTTCGTGTTCTTTTCATATTTTGATTTGGAGAAATGCAACTTCTTGGAAGATGCTTCCCACACCCCATAAAAGACTCTGACTTCCTGTGTAATTTGTTCTGCTCACTTTTTATTTCCACTGGATAGTTACTTGCCTAGGAATTAAATCAGCATTTCTTGGATATTATCTTTCTGTTCCTTTGTTTTTCTTTATTTTGAGAATATAGAGGATTTTTTTAAATTTAAGATATCTGATAATCAGATTTTTTAGATGACTTTTTTCCTGTTCTACAATAATTCTAGTGTCTTTTTTTAAAATTCTTGGTGTTAAGAAAATTCACAGTTATGTTTCTTTTCTAAGTGTTCGGGAGTTTTACATTTTTTGCATTAGCTCTTAGCAAGGTATTTTAATGTGAAGAATTGAGTTTTCAGTCTTCACACACGCCAAATTTTAAAAATTTTATTATTCCTACGGTAATTTTCATCTAAATTTTCTCAAAATGTTTATTTCATTAATAATCCTCTTCTAAAAAAATCACAGTTTAGAAGGGTGCAAAGGAAAATGTACATTTTAATAAATGTGTTTATAAATTAGATGTTGAACATCCTATATTTATTCTCTATAACTTTTATCTTTTTTTATATCTTTCTTCTTTTAGTCCTATATTTTAAAGTATCTTTCAATATAATCTTCTAATTTTATTTTTATTTTGGCAATCGCATTTTTAATTTAAAAGTTTTCTTAGTAATGATTTTTAGTTTATTAAAAGTTCTCCCTTATCTATTGATGATCACCATGCAAATTGGAATTTATAAAAATACAAAGAATAGATTTGTAATGGGTGGGGCAAACACCACAATCAGACCTGCAGTCTGTAATAAAATGGTACGGAGAGATGATAACTGATAAACAGATTAGAAAAGTCTTCAAAATCCCCCTGCCTATGCTATAAAATAGTGCCTATTTTACCTAAACCTAAAACCTGAGTAACAATTATTGTCCCTCTGTTTCTCCTACTACTACAGAGTCTGTCTCGTTTTGGCATCAGTCACATGTGTACAAAGATGTTATACTCTACAGTATTCAAATCCTGCCTCCAAACTGTTTTATAAATATTTTTTAATATTTCTAATTATTATGTCTATTAAAATCTTGGGATAGAAAGAATTTAGTGTCAGTATATTAACCTAGATAAATTTTGCATAAACTTTCTCCTTAGATACGATCTTTTGCTTTTTATGTTTTTAATGTGATTTATATTTATTCTAGGTTAAAATAAATTTGACTTTGATATAGCTGAAATTATTTGACTCTGTTGTAGTTGAAAAAAGCAGACTTGAATATGAATTATTTTCACATTTCTCTAGAAAAATATGTTGATTTATTTGTATACAACCTGATAAACGATATATTCTGTATTTGAAAGTCAATTAAAACAGAGAGCAGGATGGTAATTCACATCAATTTACTAACGTGTATTTAAGTGTTAATTAATTCAATTCTGTAGAGATCCCAGAAACAGAAACTAATTTACTTTACTATGAGGAGGTATTCAAGGAAAGGCTTCAAAACCCTCCCAAACTCCAGTCCTTGGATACCCTCCAGTAAGTAAATATAGACTAAAATTTGGTTTGGAAAAATACTATTATTTTATCCTAAGTGAAAAGGATTGGTTTGTGTAATATACAATTTCTATTTGAAATTCTGGATGAGTTAGTCATCTGTAACTCAGAAAAACAAAAATTATACATTGATTCTCCACCAAAACATTTTTCTGTCCAAGTTTCATACTGTAAGTCATTACAAAAACAAATTAAGTTTCAATAATATATATCGAACATCTTTCCACTTCATTAAAGTTAACTCAGTATGTGCTACCATTCATAGAGTACCTGAAATTCTGATATTTTTAGAATCAAAGGGATCAAGAAAAATTAAAATGTCATATAGTTCTTTATTTTTAGGTAGAAAAACCTCATAGAAAACTAATTATCTTATTATTCTTTAAATAATTTTATAATAAGAATCTCTAAATCATTTTGGGAACTTGTTTTGCTAGAGATTATGTTTATTTGTTTTCTTTTCTCTCCTTGTCACAATTGCATTATACAAAATTTAAATTGTTTTTAGCAACCATTAATAAAACACCTTAGTCTTTCAACCAATAATAGAGATTGATAAATTATTCAGTATTTTTTATAAAAACAGTATAAAACAAACAAGAAGCAAAAATAGGTGGGGCTAACTTCCATGATAATTATTTTCGACAACCTATTAAGCATATTATGGCAATGGGAATCTGCAGACTCTATGGAACAGATGAACTCATTCCCCAGAATTCATGACCTAATAAGGGAAATGCACATGTAAATTCACAATTATGCAAGCTATCATGAAATAAATGCATAATTAGTGTACAAAGAGGTACAGAATATATAATTACCAGGATGTTTAAAGAGTATTGTCTTCATAAAAGGTTGTATATACACATTCCAATTAAAGATGTAGTATAAATAAAGACTTAAACATACCTACCCACATACATACATTTCATTACTAAATATGGCTTTTGGGCCACAAACAGAATGCATAATGAAGAGTATTAAGATGAAAATTGCAGAGGAGCTTGAGCTCAGGTTTGACCCTTTGCATGTTATATCAGAATCATTTCTACCAGACCTGTCCCAAAACTCAATTAAGATGAAATCAAGAATATGCTTGGAAGTATCGGAAGTACTGACATAAATATTTCAAATATACAAATAGGCAAAATTAAAGTTAAGGGAGAAAAGCCAGGTTCAACAAGAAAATAAGTGTTGTGGGCAATGTCTGGGACATACTAAGGGAAATGAATTAGAATAGTCTAGAAAAGGATGGAAGAAGTGACATCCTTCCAACAAATTTTTGGGACTTGCCTCTAATCAACTCTGAGCTCTTAGGATGGCCATGATTTCATTTTTTCAGGTGTGTAGTGTTTTTACTCCTCATCATGAAAACCCTATTCACTTTATGATGGGGTGAGCATGCACACATCTTTACCCCTAGTGTTTCCATTTTGTCTGTTTTGTCACCAGCTACATATATGATATAATGCACACTTTGAATATGTATAGTTCTCTCTCAGTTTTTCTGAGTTCAGGACACTTTGCATGACACATGATTTAATATATGTAAACGTACTTTGTAATCTTAGAAATATATAATTGTGAGTTTTGTGTTTGTTTTTTGTAGAAAGCAAGGGGGCTTAAGGCATAGCTGCAGTCACAATAGTAAGGGTTTTTCACTGGCCCACATAGCACACAGCCAATATTCTACAGTATTCTTCAGTTTTACCTTGTGTAGTCATAATATCCACATCAAGAGAACAGGTAAACAGTATTACACAGTCCCTTGCATACTCAGAGCACAGGAGTACCTACTTTAAATTAAAGTGTAGCAGACAATAGCATTGCCACTGGAGAAAATAGGTGTTTGTTCTTTTATCTTAAAATAGGTCAAATTAAACATAGGTGACACCATATGTGAATTTGAGGAAAAAGGAGCAGTTTTCCTGAAAAGAAGACCCTGCCTGATACATACATATGTGTGTGTGTGTGTGTGTGTGTGTGTGTGTGTATAAAATCCAATCTTCATGGGTGCTAAGAGAAAATACTTTGAATGGATGAATTTCAATCGTTTATAAATCAGCAAAAGCAGACAGGTATTGGGGTAGATACTATTCCAGAATTGCTTACAATTAGACACAAAGGTTGACGTGTAATATAATGACTGCATTTCTTTGTCTTTGTACTTCCCTAACTACAAAAAACAAACAAAAAAACAATTATTAGAGAATTTACAAAGCAAGTATTAAAAAAATAGGTTGTAGAAAAAAGTGATATAGAAATGTTTATTCAAGCCATGTTATCCATAGGTTGAAATCAATTTGACAAAAAAATGGCATCAAGAAACATAGTGTGGCAAAAATTGCTAGCTGCCTTTCAATGATCCATACTGTTCTTTTCACACAGTCGAGTTGTTTTTGTGAAGTGACGGTCAATTCAGGGACCACATTACTTGTCACTGTTGCATTTTGATGGGGCCACCAGATTATTTCTTGCAAGTAGAAAGTGAGCTAAAATAATGTGTGCCACTTTTACTCCTGGGCTGATTGTTTGTTGTAAGTTTGCTTGGTTTATGTTTTTGTTTTTGTAGAAGCAGAAATGCCTTCTCCATCTTTTTTTTTTCCCCTCCCTTTTTTCATCTAGATGCAGAGGACTTGTGTGATGGGTGCTACAGGATCAGAAGATTCCCTGAATTACCTCCTGGAAGAACGTTGACTTCCAAATGGCAACACTTTCAATGGACTGTTTTGTGAGCAAGAAATGCACTTCTATGTATAAAGCATCTAAAATTTACATTTTTCTTGTTGTTCTTACAACAACTAGGATTAGCTTTACTACTATCCTAAAATTCTTTTAACATGAACTAAGAATAAAGGAATAATAATTCATGATTAAATGTTGTAAAAGTAAACAGAGAGTGATTTTAAAACTTACATCATAAAATTTACTGCCCAGTAAGTGTTGGCAAACATTTTCTTAAAGGACCAGGCAGTAAATATATCTGGAGTTGCAGGGTATACCATCTATGTCACAGCTATTCGACTTTGCCATGGAAGTGCAAAAGACAATAGGGAAACAAATGGAAGTGGCTGTGTTACAACAATACTTTGTTTACAAAAACAGGCTGTTGGCCTGAGGGATTATAGTTTTCTGACCCCTGGTTTAGCTTTGGCACGTTGTCTCCAGCTGGTGGCAGCAAATTAAATTGCAAGAATAACTAAATGGCATAATTAAATTTTGAGAAATAAAGTACTTGAAGAATGGAAGGCATATACCTAAATTCATGAGGTGCATTCATGTGCTTAGAAATTTTCTTTATATTTTACCCAAACAGCTGCTTTACATTTTCAGTGGCTGAAAATCCAGTTTATAGTTATTATGCATATAGTAGGTTTTTAAAAATTTTATTTTATAATTTTTATTTTTTATTTCATTTTTTTTAAAAAAGATGACCAGTAAGGGTATCTTGACCCTTGACTTGGTGTTGTCAGGACCACGCTCTCCCAAGCAAGCTAACCAGTCATCCCTGAATAGGGATCAGAACCCAAGGCCTTGGTGTTATCAGCACCACACTCTCCCAAGTGAGCCATGGGCCAGCCCTCAAAATTTTTATTTTTTTATAATCAACTTATTCCAAAGAAAAATGAGAGTATTCTTTATCTCATGGCATCATTTCTATCACACTATAAACATTTGAGCAAAAATTGAGGGTAGCAACTTACTGGTACCGTATAAGTTAGTTATCATCTGCCTCAAACTGCAAAACAAAGGTGTGTATGTGTTGGGGAGACAGTGTGTCAAGGTGTTTCCATTATGGCATCTACATTTTCACCATATTTTCTTTATAATTTATTTCATTAATCTAGCTTTGGGTAATTAAAATAACACTCACACCTATAAGTAATAAAAATGAAAAGAAGAGACAGGACTTATCTATACAATGGCATAGGCATATTGCCAAACCCCCTGAATGTGGATTCTGTACCAGTCAAGAAGGTTTATAATACTTGTATTAATTGACTGTATGCAAAAACAAAAATCCAGTTTTATTAGTTTTCCTTTCATATCAAAATTAATTTAAAATAATTTTAAGTTAAATTTGTTTAAGAACTAGTAGTTACCCTAATAGAAAAGAATAACATTTATCTAGAACATTCTAAGAAACAAAAGAAAGTTCAGTTTTCCTTTTTTTTCCTCAGGCCTACCTCCAAATATTAAATGTCTCACTACCAGTCTTTGACACCCTCCCACCCCCAAAATGAAAAAGATTAAAATACATTATATAACCAGTACAGTTTATTTATTTATTTTTGAAATCCTCACTAAAATATTAGAATAGAAGACCAAGGAGGTTAAATTTGCTTCTGAAAATGTTGGTTTACGGTGTATCAGTAACTGATATATCTCATTCCTACTCATCCTTCAAAGTACAACTACTATCTGAACTGCACTAAAGTTCTTCATAACTCTTTGACTCAAGTGAAATCCTCTAAAATCATTGTCTAATACAGTTATTTAAGTATGTAGTCAATAATTATTTTGTGCAATGTAAAGAGAAAAAATGAATGCACTGTGCTTGACAGTCAACAAGACCACTTTAGTAAAGATAAAGGTTTTGCCTTTGACAGTAATTGGAGATAAGATTAAAAATTTGAATGAAAAAATTGTGTACAGACTTTAACTTATTGGTAATAAAAGTACTGTAGAATTTTCAGTATGGGAGTAGCGTGATGGATCCAAGACATTAATTTGTTAACTTATGAGGAATGCATTATAAAAAGAAAGAAGAAGTATATATATCGGTAAATACATATGTACCTCCTCTCTCTCTCTCTCTCTCTCTATATATATATATATATATGTGTGTGTGTGTGTGTGTGTGTGTGTGTATACACATATATGTAAATATATTCATGACTTTTTTCTAACTAGATTTTTTTTATGTGTTTGTTTTCCTTAGATTATCTTATACCTTTTTTCTATCTCCAAAGGGCACAGTGTACATTGGGTTCAGAGAAGAATTTTAATCAGAGCTGATTAAATTGGAAGATATTTTATTGTTAAATACTTCAAGAATTTGTGCTTCTCTTTGTGATCACATGTGGAAACATATTATTTTTCTTTGTAAAGATCCAGTAGGAAGCTAATCAGCCCTCACATAGATGGACGTGGGCAGAAGCAATATAGACTATCATACATTGAACTACACAGTTGAAGGTTTTCATCTAGAGTGCTTGAAGTCACTACATTAACCTCTATATTTAAATATACCTCTAATTTATAAAAGACAAATGAATTATCTAATAACACTAACATAGTCAATATAATAGGTGAAATTTGGGTTGATTTGAACATAAAATGATTTGTTTTCTAAAGTTAGAATTAAATTTAGGCATCCATTTCAAGTGATTATTTAATCAAGAAAATAATCACTTGCAAACAGAGTTCAAAAATGCATATACAATAGACACCAAATGGTATTATTTAAGAAAAATTATATTACCTTTTAACATGAGCAGAGCTAAACATACTTTAGCCTGACACATAACTAGTATTTTTCGATAAATGTTTTTTACCAGGAAATAATTTTTATAGTATGAATTCCTGTTGTGACTTGGGTATTCCCCCGTTGGTATAATTTTGTATAATTTGAATGCCAGCAAACAAAAATCTTGAATTGTTATACCTTCATATAACTATCTCAGACTGAAATTTGGCAACATCTTGTATTCTGTAATAAAATAATTTCTAAAACAAGAAATAATGTCTGACTTAACTAAGATGTCATGTCTTAAAGAAAAACTCCGCATGACTCTTCTTCCTCTCAGTTTTTTGCTTCCTGCCTTTGATACCTCAGTTACTAGTTCCACTGTGTACTGCCCTAGACTTGTGATTTCCATTCAAATTTTCCTTAGATAAAATTCTGTTCAAATAATTTTTTTCTTACTGGGACTCTTCCTTATAGAGTAATATAGATGGTCCCCAAAGTAGAAGTAACAAATTATGAAGCATTCCTTTGGGTTGGGAAGTTTAACAGTTGTGACAAAAAGAAAGTAATTTTCATTCTTCACATTCCTCTGTAAACTTTTATTAAGGTAAACCTTTAAACTTTTTTATGTCTTTCCTGTTTTCTAGTTTGTCATAGAGAAAATGAAAGTTTTTACCTTTGGAAAATAAGGAAGGAAAAATGGAATCTCAGAGGGAAGAGGAAACTCTGTTGAAAGTTTAAAGTAACAATTTTTGGTATACTTCTGTTTGCCTTAGTGATAATCAGAGGTAAATAGAGGAAAAGAAAAGACAAGCAAAAACTCATAGGGTACATTTTTTCCTTGTTGCAATTTACCTTGTCCAGCTGTGACCCATAACAATGAGGAAAAAGAGGGAGAGAAGGAAAATATTAAAGTTCTCCTCCTGTCCTTTCAGTCTGCGGTATCATTTTGTTACAGAAACAATTTTAATATCTCCATGTAATGTCCTGCCATTTCTACAACCTCAAATTCTGATTTCAACTTCTCATCTTTTCACTCTGTCTTTAAAATGTTCTTTCATTAGATCAAACTCTAAAGCATCCCTTCCCACTCCACACATTCATGTCTCCATTTTTATTTCTTAGCCCCATTCCTTTTCTGTTGGTTTTATTCTTAGAAATGTTTTCAGCTCATTGTAGTAACGTGTCTTCTAAACAATGAAATCTCACAGAGATAATCTTTTTATGCATCTCTGATATCAGTCCTGACATTCACTCTAACTGAAAGTTTAGTTCACAAGCCTGTCTCTGAACAAATCAAGAGACAAAGAGAGTCAGTGCATTGACAGATCAGACACAAAAGATGGGCTAAAAACTATGTGAAGAAAATAGAGTAGAAAGAAAATCAGGCTGCTGGGAAATATGGTCAAGTAACAAAAATAGTCAAATAGTCAGACCATCACTCTGAACTGTGATGTCACAACAATTAGCAATTCAGGTAAAAATGGTATTATCATTATTTTATACTGAGGTACACTGTCCACAAATTATTTACTTTATGATACAGAGTGTTTCAGTGTTTGTTCCTGCTGATGCAGTTTGCATTGGCTTTCTAAAACTGCTGGGCAGAAAAAAAACAGGTGCATCAGCTTCCAGTTTTAGTGCCACCATGTAAAAAGCATGGAAGTTGTCACCACCATTCTTAAAACAAGGAAAAGTTGACAAACTGAAAATCAATGACTTTTTTTTTTTTTTTCCTTTTGTCTTTTTTCGTGTCCGGCAACGGACCGCAGCCCTCAGCGTCGCGCCCGCACCGGACCGGGACCGGCAACGGGACGGCAACCCTCAGTGCCACGCCTGCCCCTCGCTCAGCCAGTGAGCGGGAACCAGTCTGTATGTGGGATCCGAACCCCTGGCGGGAGCGCCGCCGCGCTCCCAAGCGGCGCACTAGCAGTGCGCCACCGGGCTGGCCCAAGTTAAGCCATTTTTCACTGTACACATATAAAAATATGCTGCATAATACCAAAGGATCTCTTAAAAACTTCCACTTTGGGTTGTTCCTAGATCTGTCCAGTGATACCTCACATGTTTTGCCTTTGTGAAACCCAATTCCATCCAGGTCAAGGATGTGCTCTAAAACATCCCTTAGAAATTCTAAACTGTCTTAAATTTTTCAATGACTTTTTTTGGACCCATTAGAAAATTGAGGTTTCAGGGCAAACCACCACCCCAAATCTAGAGTGATGGCTGTGTTGCTTTGCCCCCCATTGATTTGTCACCCCCACTTCCCCTGGCTGACAGAGATGAAAAGGATTACTCAAAGCCCATCTTTTCTGAGCAGTGAGAGAAGTGGTTAATCTCCCACCAGAACGCTCAAGTGACAGGCATCCCTTCCCTGGGAAATTAACCCCGAATTAGGGTTTTCTTCCTGAATTTATTTTCTAGACCAGGAAGTTACAGGAAGAGAAAATAGGTGGCATTATAGTTTAACAATATCAGCTAGGAACTTTCAGTGAAACAAGCCAGATGACATTCCAGTAAGGCAATTAAGTAGTCCTATCAACAAAAGCTTGATCTTAGCAAACATTCCTTCTCCCTCCAACATTTTTCCAGTGTCTTTATATAACAATCAGTAACTAGTCTGTCCTTGAGCCAGCAACCTTGCTGTGCCACAAATCTTTTTCTTACACCAGAGACGTTATAGCCTGAGGAAAATTTCCAGTCCTCTGCAAGGTCAATATTTGAAACTGCAAGACTTTGGAAAACCAGTTCCTCTGAGGTACATGTGCTTTATAGTATATTCCATATGGGTGCATCTAGAAAGATAAAATAACAAAGATCTTATCTGGAGAAGAAACTACTAGAACCATAAACAGGTCAAAATACTTAAATCTTAATTTTGATGAATTGCTGTAGCTGAGTATGAACTTGTATGAGAGCATGAAAATCCTGGGAGTCACAGTCTGAGAGGACCCCTGCACTTTTGTGAGCTTTCTTTTCAGGTTTCTGTGGTAAAGATCCAAGTAAGATCACTCATAGATATGACATTGGGAGGGAGAGAGTAATCCTTGTGAATTATAACCAGAGCTTTCTCCATTAAAAAAGTCTACTCTCCAGTAAAAAGTGCTTTGCCAAAATACAGTTCTGAAAACTTAGGTCGACTGGAGGAAGGGAACTATTCCCCATTCCCACCCTCTTTAGCCTTCCCATCAGACTTGAGGGGACTAGGGGAGGAACACAGCCAGCAGGAGACATGGATTCTGGTAAATAAATTGGGAAAGATGAAATCAGAGAAGTAAATAAAGTTCGAGGGGAAGAAATACTCCTGAAATAAAGGCCCATTAGAAGATTGAATTTAATTATAAGATTTTTAAATTGTTCTCGTCCTCACATTCTACCACCACACCAAGTAGTTCAAGTATAATAACAGTGAATTCTAGGTGAAAAAGCAGCAAGAAGCATACTCTCTATGAACAACAATGCATAGAGAAGCCAAGAAGGGATGCAAAAAAATGAACTCTACAGAAATTTGAAGACTTGGATGTCTATAGCCACAAAAAATTAAACACAGCCCAACTCACAACCAGACTAACAAATACACTAAATGCCTATTTACCTCAGACCTTATTATCCAATGCAATATTTTTCAACAAAAAATTATAAGTCATGCCAAAAAAGCAAGAAAAAGAGCACTTTGAAGAGACAGTGTAATCATAACCACATTCATATATGACACGTATTTTGGAATTACCAGGCAAAGAATTTAAAATAAATATGATTGATATATTAAAGATGTGAATAAGAGAAGTACATGAATTAATAACTTTAAATGTGAATTTTTAAATATACCTATTAAAAAACAGAAGTTGTTAAAATCGATAAGAAAATAATGTCTATCATATGTTGTCTAAAAAAAAACACCCCAGCTTTAAATATTTTTTAAAAATCCTCCAGTTAAAAGTAAAGGAATAAAGAAAAATATACCATGCACACACTAATCAAATACAAATGGGAAAAACTATTAATTTCAGAAAAAATGACTTCAGAATATGCAACACCAAAAAACTGACAAGTTGGAATTTATTAAAGTGAAAACTGTCTGTTCTATGAAAGACACTGTGAAAAAAAATGAAAAAGCAAGGCACAGACTGGGAGAAAATATTGTGAAACACATATCTGCTAAAGAACTTGCATAAAATGATGTAGAGAACTTTTTATGTATAATTTTACATATAAAATTTTATATATAAATTTATAATATATATTTTATATGTAAAGAATTTTATATGTAAAATTACATTTTATAACTGAAAACTCAACAATCATAAAAGGAATAGCCCAATTAAATAACGGGAAAATGGTCTAAACAGACATCTCGCCAAAAAACATGTATAAATGGCAAATGAGCATGTGAAATGGGAGATATTTTAGAGCAAAAGCATTTTTCTTCATGAAGTTTTAATGGTGTATACATTCTACCAAGTATTTTTCAAAACTCATAGAACTTTAACATATTAAGAGTAAACTTAATGTATAATTAAAGAAAAAAAAATGAGATGGTCAAGGGATCCAGGGTGGAATTTAGATTTTACAAAGTAATGTGTGTTACAAATGTATGAAATAGGCTTACTGAAGGAGATAGATGGAGAAAAGTGCTGAACCAAGTAACTTTGGAGATGAATGAAGTCTGTGTAAGACTAAAGGAAAAGGAAATTGCACATGGGAGCTGTGCTATACTTGCTAAAATTGTTTCCCATGGAGCAGGGACTAACAGTTATGACACTGCTACTCGCGTTTATTGGAAATGAACAATTTAAGTAGATGGTTGATGGCTGTTGGGAGCCTTTTTTATCACTGTTGAAGTGGGAGGTAACAAACTAGGAAGGGGAAAGCATAGAATTATCCAAGTAGTACTGGATTACACTTGGAGACAGACTATCTTTACTTTTCACTGAGTGTAAGAAAGCAATAAATCAAAGATTAGCTGGATCAGACAAAGAGGGGCTTCAAAATGATGGAATAGATATTTCTGAAAACTTGGATTTCTAGATTGAGATTTAGAATGTGAAGAGTGGAAATGTATGTTTGATTGGCTAAATAATATACTCTGTGTTCAGAGACTGGTGAAGAATCAGTACCAAGTAAATGTTAGTAATTGTTGGCGTTTTATACAGCTAATTATTATTCAGCATATTCCAGTGCTTGATTTAAAGAATACATTAATTTATAGTGTCCTGTAAACCTATTTATTGTGTGCCTTGCATATTGGGCTAAACTAAGAAAGTTTACAAAAATATAAATGTGTACTAGAATACACATACTTACACATATATATTCTTGATTGGAAACTCAAAACTAATAGGTAAGACAGGATGTATGTGAATGAAAACAATATAAAACAATAAAAGGGAAAAAGAAGAGTCAATGCATCGAGTGCTCATCACAAGAAACTGTATCTAACACACTTGGAAATATGTTATATCAGTAAGGTCAAGGGGTAGGGATAAACCAAAATAGAGGCTTAGATTGTTAAAGGTAGCAATCTAAGGGGGGAAAAAAAATTAGTCAAGAAAGTTGTTAAAGTTCTGTATGACCTGCTTTTGCTAATACAGGAAACTATATAATTGTCTGAAGAAGGAATTAAATCAAGTAAAAGTATGATTAGTGTTTGAGGGGTTTAACATGTTTAAACAGCATGTGGCCTGGGAGTGAGGAAGTAAATGGGTAGGAGGTCATGATCAGTGATTGTTATATCTGATATTAAAGTTTTGAGTCTTAAAAAACGAATGAAATACTGCCATTTGCAACAACATGGATGGATCTTGAGAGAATAATATTAAGTGAAATGAGTCAGGCAGAGAAAAAGAAATACCACATGTTCTCACTTATTGGTGGGAGCTAAAAATAAATAAATTAATTCACTCACACACACACACACAAAAAAAAAAAAAACCGGGGTTGGGGGGAAGAAGATATAACAACTACAATTTTTTTGAAGTTGTTACAACAAGCAAACGGAAAGGACATTCTTGAGAGGGGGCAGAGGGAGGAGGGGGGGAGGATTTGGTGATGGGCCATAATAATCAACCACATTGTATATTGACAAAATAAAAATTTAAAGGAAAAAAAAAAGTTTTGAGTCTTGAACTATTTGGGGCAATGGCAAGATACAGGGTATACCTATTGTCATATATGATTAAATATGAAGGATAATATGGTTGAAGCCAACTTGGTGGGTTTTGATAACACCCAAGATAAGTAAAGTATCCACATGCACTTGCTAACCTGGTGTAACCTGGTTTATACCTGATGTCCTGGTATAATTATCAGTAACACTATTTTCAAAATGTGACCTATTTAAACATAAATTATAAATACACATTTACATAAACAAAAGTTATAAATTAAACACAAATTGTATAATCACTCTAACTTTGAGCCAGTAGCCAAACTCCACAAAGATTAGGTGAAAAGGCCAGGAATTCTTTAAGAAAATAGTATAAATGAGAGAAGTGGAGAATTACAAGCTGATGTTTTGTACAGAAGCTGAATAAAGACTTTTGCATGGTAGAATAGCAGTTTGGAAGCCGTCCAAACTTATCTCCTGTTCTGAGCAAAGCTCTTTTTGTATTAGCCTGGTTTGTTCTATGATCTTAGTGAGTGCCCTATACTTCATCATGAACTTTATTTATACTCTGCCCCTAACTGAAATATTTTTTTCTTTCCCTTTTACAAAACAATTTCCTTAACTGTACAAAGCTTTGCTCAAAAATTACCTCAATAAAATATCTTTAAGTAATAAAAATAAGTAGTCACCCAAACTTTGATGTAAAAAGGCTACAGAATTTAATTTCTGTTGATATTATCTTGCAGGATATACACAAGGTGCTGGTGAACTTCCAGGAAATTAATAGTACTTAATGACTGTTGAAAACGACAAAAGTAGCCTGGTGAGATATATGTGGTGCTCATACTCAGTATAAAACATGACTATTAGCCTAGCTCAGTACTGTGGTGTGTTTGATCGATCCATTCATTTCATACTCAGCTTTGATCAAACCAAAATTACATACTATATCTGGGCTAGTAGATAGATTTGTGTGAAAACTGTTAGGCTTATAAAGTTTGTTGTGTGACCTATTATGTGTGCTACCACACACAGAAATAATAGTGGCTAGGTTAATGCCTACAGGATGAGAAGTTATTAATCAAGAGAACCTATAATAAAATTTAAGAAATAGAGATGTTTGTTGTTGCGTTTTGGTGCTTGTTGTTTTTTGTTTTGTTTTATTGATTTTGGGTGGTGGACAGATCATTTTCTTTGTTACTAAGTTTTAACCCCTTACCTTGAAAGTCTTTAACTTTCTTTTTTATTTTTAGTATCATACAGTCACACAGTAAACTCCGGAAGGAGCGCCTAACTAGTTCCCCATGCTGATTGTCAAACCTTGTGAAAGATATTTCTGCATTTGAGGAAGAAGTTACTTAGTACCCTGTTTCAGTACTAAACACCCCTTAACACACATTTTGAGCAAAGAAATAATTTTTCTTTTTTTTTTTTTGTCTTTTGTCTTTTTTCCGTGTCCGGCAACGGATCGCAACCCTCAGTGTTGCCCCCGTACTGGACCGGGAACCGGCAATGGAATTGCAACGCTCGGTGTTGCTCCCGCGCCTCGCTCAGCCAGTGAGCGGGAACCGGTCTGTATGTGGGATCCGAACCCTCGGGCGGGAGCGCCGCCGCGCTTCCCAAGCGGCGCACTATCCAGTGCGCCACCGGGCCGGCCCCCAGAAATAATTTTTCTAACTTATATCAATTATCTCCAAATACAGAGTTGTCCATACACTAATGTAAAAGCAGTCTTATCATTTTGAAAAAAATATAAAGGGCATTAACATCATATGATTCTATCTCTTAGAAAGTTGCCTTCATTATATTAATGATTCATGGGTAACTTCTTCAAAGGAAATAATTTTGCATGTTTATAGTGTTTTTTTTTATTTTATTGGAAACATGTTTACTTTTGTCAAAAAATTGAAATTTAATATTTAGGCTTCTTCTAAGAAATTAAAACATTGGCTGGAAGAAATTATAAGGAGATATTATCTTTTAGTCATAATGATCTCCCCTTAGCCTATGATTCTATTATTATCTTTTAGGTTATGTATCAGTTGAAACCCAAATATTCATTTTTGAATAGAGTAATTTAGAAAACACAAATCTGATGGACGACTGGACAGTTTTGACATGAAATAAATGACATGTATTGAAATTTTTAATTAACCAGTATTGGAGTTAAGAATTTATCAACAACATTTTTTCATACCAATAATATTTTTAGTATTTATTCCGATATCTGAATAAAATTAAGTGGAAAAAAATCTTCTAAAGGCTTTTATTATGCACTATATATATGCATAATGTGATGTAATGTTTAATTATTAAAACATTATAGGGATGGCTAGTTAGTTCAGTTGGTTAGAGTGGGGTGTTGATAACTGGATTCTTGCACTAGCTAGCCACCAAAAAAAAAAAAAATTAATAAATAAAAAAAAATGCGCTCTATATAAACTTTATTTTAATAAGACTTGGTTAAATAAATTGTAACATCAGTCTAACTTTACTCTCTAATCTATTTCATTCATCTTTTAAACTCTGTTCACACAAGATACAATGTGTGTTTATGTGTGTGTACCTTTTCTGACCACATATATGGTTCAAAAAACAATGATATAATCACTGACATCCTTATATTTTCATTTTTCCTCTCCAGTCTAAATTCCTTTAGTATAAGAATAGTTTGACTTTTAATTTTTCCATACTATAACTTAATAATTACTACTTTTTCCTAATAAATTATAAAGTTTATAAACTTATTATTTGTTAATATGTTTTGGCCTTTGGCCAAATTGTTAGTAATGCCAAAATTCCAAATTTAATCTTCTTAGTCTTGACATTTTGATAGCCTGGTTTTGGGATGGGAATTGGGGATGCAAACACCAGATGTTATTCCCAGAGAAACCACTGGAAAATCTAAAATCTAGCAAGAGAATCAAGACATATTTTTGGAAAGAGAAAGTCAAGGTTGAAAAACAAAAGGCTTCTCTTAAAGAGTTAGTAGTATATTTTCCAATTCACATGGGATTTCTGCTCTAAAACTGCATCAGTAAATTACATATAGTTAATTGTATTGTTTAGAATATTTTGAAAAAAATACTTAAGAAATGTTGCTCATTAGTTTGCCTTTTATAATATGGTCACTGAGTTACTTATTTTGAATTTAATGAAAGTAAAATTTCATATCAGTTTAGTCTTTAAACACTATATCTGAATAATGACAGATTTGTGACTGACTATTATTTTCACTCAAATCATTCTATTTAAAAAAAAAAGAAAGAAAGAAAGTACCAAATATTAATGAATAACTCTGTAACTTTAAATGACAATGAAATAGTACAGGTAAGCAGTTTAGAATGCATGCTGGATACTTCAGTCAGCCAAACCTGAGACTGAATTTCATTTCAGCCATGTACTTACATGTTGTTTGCCAGGTTTTCTAACCAATTAGTATGTTTCCACACCATATAAAATAGAAAAATAATTGTGTCCTGGAATTTTTTTTTAATAATTATATGGAATAATGGATGGTATCACTTAACCCAAAACTGGTACATAGTTAAGACTCAGAGGTAATTCATTATCATTATTATTGTTCTTATTTTTTTACTATTACTAATTCTATTATTTGTGTCATTTCTGGGTCTATTTGATTAATTTTTCTTATTATGAATTATATTTTTTATGTTTCTTTGCATGCCAGCTAATTTTGATTGAATCCCAGACATTCGCCTAAGGGTTTTATTGTGTGTGTTTTTTAAAAAATATTTTTGGATTTTGTTATAGAATTCAGTTAAGTTCCTTGAAACAATTTAATCCTTTTACTGCTTCCTCTTAAGCTTTGTTAGGTGAGCTTAGAATAGCTTTTAATCTAGGATTTATTTACCCATGCTACTGAGGACTCTACTTGATGTCTCATGTGTTAGGAGAGATTTCCAATCTGTCTGTTCAGGACATAAACTGTTCCCAGCCTTAGATCATCTTCAGTGATTGTTCTGCTTGTTCCTTTCCAATGGTCTTTCTTTGGTCTTGAGAAATTATCTCATGAGTATGTGCTGGTCGGTAGTCAGATGAAGAACATTCCTCTGTACATCTCTCTCTCTCTCGCTCTCTCTCTCTCTCTCTCTCTCTCTCTCTCTCTCAAAGCAGTTCGTTTGGGTATCCTGTCCTTGCGCTTCAGCCTGAAAATTTTCAGCAAGAATTGAGCCAGTACAATCTTAGAGATCACCTTATTTATTTGGTTTTTTTCTCAAAAATCCCTCAAATATCATGTTCTAAAATGCATGTTGGCCAATGGGGAAAAAAGTTTCATAAGCTTTGTACGGTTTCTAGTTATTTAAAGTGAGAAATAAATCCAGTCCCAGTTATTCCATTATGGCTAAAACCATTTCATTATATTGATCTCTTAAAAGCACTTTATCATTTTTGAAATACGTATATTAGTATGTATAAGTGTACATATACACACTTCAAAAAATTTGTGGAAAAATAGAATTAAAAGATAATATGAATCTTTTCATGAACTTTTTGGAGTGTTCTCTTAGATATATATATATGTATATATTTGCTTTCCCTCTTATTCTTTCAATCTCATTACTTAGGAGTCTATCTTTATTCTTATTACTAAAGACTTTGCACTAGACAGTTTGTAAAATAATTTTTATTTTTATTAATTTCATGTTTTATATCTATTAGTTCTTTCATTCTTCAGGATAAGGTGTTTATTTCGAGGAGCTCTATACTCCAAGTTTCTTAACTTAAATGCTTTTCAACAATTATTTTTCATCTTTCTTGCCTTTTGAATAAGGTTTTACCTTTCTGACCTTTAGAGGAAGAACTTCATTGCTCCTCTTTCACTTATGTTGTTCTATCTCCTGTTTTAATTCTCATGGCACTCTCATTAAAACCTCTATTAGCAGTTTTGTCCCCTGACTATTGAGATACTCTATCTTATATCCTCTTCTGTGGCCTGAAAATTTAGCTGTTTATGAGTGTAGATGCTTATCAATGGAGACCTATTCACTTCAGGTTTCTAAATGCTCCAAGGGATGTAAGCTCAGTCTCCCCAGGTATGTGTAAAGGATTGCGGTGCTTCAAGTAGAGTTCAGTCTTTTCTCCTGTGAAGACTGACTTCATTTTCTACTAAATTACTGGGAAACAAGTATAATTTTCAAAAAAGATTTTTTTTTCTTAAAATCACAAAATCTGGTCTATATGAGGGATTCTTAAAAACATATTATAACTTTGTACCTAATTCAAAAAATAAAAATAAATAATCTGGCCTGATTATGTCAAAAGCTAACTTCTACCTTGTGATTATATTTAACTTTAAATACACATTACCTCTTCTAAGCCATATAGGATTCTCAAATTTTTTTTCTGAGCCTCCAAATGTAATCTTTCTATTTTTTACCTTGTTAGCAGTAGAGATAGGTTTCAGTTCTTTAAAAACTGTTTTTTTCATTATTTCAATGAGGTTTAGGAAAAAAAGAAGTAAATTTGGTGGTCAATCAATCATCTTGATTCAGAAATTTTGGAATCTTTTTAAATACCTATATGGATGTTGTATATCATAGAGAACCCCATTCAAGACCAAGACACTTTCCCTCAGGTGCCAGCTGTGTTTCCTATTGATGGCTCACATCTGTGTCTTGCCCCAGGAATTTCCCTTTGCTAAACAGAGCTGCCTCACCCAAGGTCATGCCTTCTCCCTGGGATAGTCCTCACCTAATGACTGGTGCAATAGCACAGTACCTTTGCCTTGACTCATGCCAACTCAAAAGTGCCATGCCAGCTCCAGAGTTCCCTGATGCATTATCCATTAAGGCTTTTGCTACAATTTCATTGCAATTCATCTTTTCCCTCTGCACAATCCTGCTTTGCTGCTCCCTCACAGGTACTGGTACAATTTTGTGCATGGAACACTTCATCTTAGTGTATGTTTCCTTTAGATCCTAGCCTAAGACAAAATATCTGATCATATTTTTATATATCATGCACAAATTTTCTGACTTACAGTCTTCATATGTACATGCCCACTCTCTCACTCACTTTTGCTGCAAAGTTTAAAAAATGTGGTATTTGTTTTATTTTTAAACTAATGTGTTTGGTAATCTAAGCTTTGTGTCCAATCTCTCCTTTTTCCCCAATGAATTTAATAGATTCATTATTCTTCTCAATTCTTCTAACCTTGCATACTCTTGTCATCTTAAAAATATTCTTCTTTTGTTCATTACCTTTTAGCTATCACCCTATCTCATTCACTGCCCTGTCAATCAAACTACAATAATCACCTGGTCAAGATATAAAACAAAAAAGGTTTATTCGAGAGCACATTAGGACGGCAGCCTGGGAGACACAGATGCAGGAGGATTTAAATATGTGCTTGGTGGAATAGAGGAAGGTCTATGTATTTAGAGGAAAAAGATCAAGAAAAGAGGGGGCAGTTACAAAAGTTGTTTGACAAAAGTTATGATTGTTGCTAGCATATTTCAAACAGCCTTGTCCCTAATGGATCAGTCCTACCAGTTCTTGCAGGCAGACATTAGTCAGGGACCTTCCTATTCTGCAAGAAATAGAGAAAAGTAGCAATCCGCAAATGTGTCAATAGTTGCTCTTCCAGGACGTGGTGATCTTTGTACTGGTGCTGAGTGAAAAGCTCCAGAATGTTCTTAGTTAAGACATGTCTGAAGCTAAGCTGAGATGGCCTCCTGGCTCTATTTTAGGTGCCTAGACCAAGCCCATGTAATTTTCCTTGTTACCTCTCATAGTCAAACTTTTCAAAAAGTAATTTCCACTGGATTTTTCTGCAATCTAATTTTTGCACCCACCTATGATGAAAATGCCCACTGTAGAAAAGTGACAAGTAACTTTTTGATAAAACAGATTGTTTTAAGTATGTATTTTATTTAATTTCTCTAGTTCACAATTCCCTCTGCTGTGAAAGTCTTTCCTCCCTTGATTTCTATGAAAACTTTTCTTCTCTGGACACTTTATCTTAATATTCTTAACCCTTTATTTCTATTTCCATTCTATAAATACTGGCTTTCCATATTTCTCTTTCCTTCTTATTCTATGCAAATTTCGAGTAACTGACTATAGCCTATATGTTAATGACACTCAAATCTATAACATTTTTCTGGATCTCATACCTGGATTCTGGACCTAAATATGCAATTTAATTTACCACCTCCAGTCTGATGATCATGGACATCTCACAGTTAACATGCCAAAAAAATGGTTTCATTATTTTCTCTCCCAGACATGAACATTTTCTTTAATTGCCTGCTACAGTAAATGGCACCAGTACTTGTACAATTATTCAAACAGTATCATTGTGAAGTATCATCTTCTCTCTCTTTTCTAATCAATCATCAAGGCATATCAACAACTTAATTAACTATCAAGCCTGCCTCCCTTATCACCATTTTTGGCTGTAATGTTTAAAATTATGCCTCTGAGGTTTTTTCACTTGGATTACTGCAACTACCTTCAAATTGCTCTCTTTGCGTGCATCCTTTCCAACTCTCTAATACATTTTCAGTACCTATTTCAAGTGATTTATTTCCTAATACTTAAAATTACTGTCATGAGTGAAATCTTTACTGTCATTTCATTTTGTACAAAAATAAGTGTAAATTCTATAGCAGAGCATATAATCACGGTTTTATCCCACTGTAACTTCTAATCTCACTTCACAATGTGCTCCCTGCCCTACAATTAAAAAATGTTTACAAAAACAAAAATGAACAAAAACTTACAGCCTTCAAACTTCACTTTATTTGTCACATCTACACTTTTGGGTGTGCTGCCATCATCTGTTTGGATTTATTTTTTTTTTTCTCTCTCTCTCCAACTTGCTATTAGGAAACTTCTCTTCATTATAAGATTTCTCATCTCGATCAGTGTTAAGACCCTTGTATGTTCCTAATGCATTATGTGGCTACCCATTTCTGAAGAATGAGCAGATGTCTTTATCATCCTTTATTACTTGCTCTATTGACTATTTTATAGCAAATCTTCAAAGTCAGAGAAATATTCTATGCATTTTTTATTTTTAGTGCCTAATATAGTAGGTTCATTAAGATTGAATTAAAAGAAAAGAAAGCAAAAGATGGCTAAATGGAATCAATTATCATTAGATTTTGAGTATCAGACTAAGGAGTATAGACGTAATGCCATAGTCAGTATGAATCAGCTATGGTTTCTTGACCGGGATAAAGACATGCTAATAGTTTTTTTTCAAGAAAATTCATCCATCCTTATATAGCTGTCATATTAAGGTGTAGAAGAAAAAATGTAAAGAAACAACAAGTGGGCAATTGAATTGTTTTCATAGTTCAGATATGATTTAAAAATATGACTTTTATTTTACTTACTTTTATATTTACTTTTATTCTTAAAAATTTGAGAAAATTACACTTTAATAAATTCAGTTCCCATAAAAAGAAAAACAAAAAAAGACAAAATTAGTTTAACCAATTAAACAGTTTTCCAGTTTATTAGTAAAAATCATAATACCAACCGGTAACATTCATTCAGCATTATGTGACAGGAACTCTTCTATTATCATATTAATGCAGCGAGATTAAGGTTGGCTTTGTTAGAATAAAAACTTCAGACAAATTAAATTTAACAGTTTATCTGAGCAAAGAACAGTTCTTGAATGGGACAGCACTATGAACCAGAAGAGGTTCAGTGTGAGCAGGGAGCTTTTGTAAGTGGAACACAGATTGACTATAGGTAGGCATCTGTCTTATTTGAACATGGTCTGATGGAAGTTTCTGAGTTGTGTAACCATTTGGTTACTTGGTTGTTTGTGAATGGCTGAGGCCCGTTTGTTTGTTTTTCTAAGTCAGTTACAAGAAATGCTTCTAAGATAAGTTCCTGTCTGCTTATGCAAGAGTTCTGACTACAGAGACAACCTCAAGCTAATGGCCTGCTTTTTATGTATTTTAACAGCATCATAGGTGTGTAACCAGTGCAGTCTGCAAGGCCCCATGTGTGGAAAGGCCCTACACTTGGTATTTAATGCTCTGTGGTTGCCATTTTTAAATTCTTAATTTTATTTTTGAATTTTCCTATGTGTAAGAAAGATCTGATAGGACAAGGGAACATGGGCTGGGGTCTTAGAACTTAGGCTCCTGTGTGGACCCCCTTCCACACCCTTCCTGCCTCCCTAGGACTAGTTCTTAGCTGTCTGCTCCCTCACATCTGGAGCCACTGAACCACTTTCTCAGACAAGTCCTGTGCAGTGACTGACTGTTGTATCCCTCAGCATGGACTCCAGCTCTAGAAGGGTGGAAGTTGGGCTCATGAACCCCATAGAGTCTGGGGGATTGTGGGCATGATGACAGATGTTCCGTATCAGACTGGCAGCCTCTCACCCAGGTAGTTAGCATGTTCCAGCACAGAGGTTGCAATATCTTTGAACCTATACATCATGGGTTGCCAAATTGGGTCTGTAGGAAGGAGAGAAGATTGGCTCAACTTCCCGTTCCTGGCAGGGGCAAAGCATTTTAGTTTGGTGGCTGACAGCCTTCAAGATAGAACATGTGTGTTGTGCTCCCTGTTTCCCCTTCTCAATCCCATGATCTAGACACATCCACAAATATCCTGTGCTCAAGAAAATTCTTTCTGAAGCCCTTTGAGTGCCTTCCTTTCAACCTGCCTGAATCTAGTTTGTGTTAGTCTATTCTGGCCATTTCAAGTCACCAACCCTCTGGAGAAAAGCTTTGAAATACAGATTGGATAATTTTGGTGATTCCACATATGTGTTACATGCTTTGATACTTGCATTTAAAACCAGTATTGCACAATATAAAAATAATGTTTATTCTAGTAACTTAAATTATAAATAGTTTTACTTATAAAAGCATTAAGTATAAAATAAAACCACCATAAGTAAAAAAATAATAATAATAAATAAAACTTAATAAGAAAAAAGAGTGCTGTATTTTTAGTACCTTTAATAGTATTTTCCCTGCTTTTGAACAAGAAATTCTTTAATTTACTTTGCACTGAACCTTGTAAATTATATTGTTGCTCCGGAGTGAGGTAGGGGCTAATTCTTAACATTTTTTTCCTGAGGACAAAGATAAGGCTTAGAGACATCCAGTAATTTTACCATGATTTTATAGATAGTAAATAAGGGTATCAGAAGTGAAAACAGGGTAGTTTGATTCAAGGGCATATTTTCTCAAACATTGCAGCATTTGTTTTTTTTCTCCTGGAAAGTGGAGAAATTTTCCATTAAGCTGGAAAATGATGGTAATGGCATTGATGATGATGATGATGATATGCTACTATTGATAATAGTGATGATGGTGATACATACAATGCTTACTATGCTTGAAGCATTAATTTGAAAGCTTTACTTACGTTACTTCATTTAATTCTCACATCAGCCATATTAGGCAGGTTCTATTACTATCATTTCCATTTTCATAGATGAGAAAACTGAGTCAAGGAGAAGTAAAATTGCCCAGAGTCATATAATTTGCAAGCAGAAGCACCAAGAATTTAATATAAATAGTTAGGCTCTAAAGTGTATTCTAAATCATTTAAGGAACAGACACATGCATAACCTAACAATTAAGAATTTCTGTCTGTTATCCTATAAAACTCACATGCATTATTAATAATATATTTTATATATTATTATTATTTCACTAAACAGGAATGCAATCCAATTTATTATTCTCAGTTTGGATTCCATGTGTAAGTCTATATGACCATAGATGAACGGAGTGGATGATGATCTTCATGTAGATATTTATATCAGCAGATATTCAAGAGGGACCCTGCCCACAAATGCTGGGTCTGTGTACATTTGCAAAGGACTTGACCATTATCTTTCTTCCTCATATCTAAATATTTCAAAATTGACCAGTCTAATATCCAATTACTTTATGGGGTAGGACAATTTGAAGATAGGTCTCATTATTTTTGGCTCTTGTTAAGAATACAGAAATAAACAAAATAGAAAAAAAAATAGTGTTACTATTTATAATGATGTGATGATTTCTAATTAAAATTATTTTAGGACCAAAAACTATGACTTGAATTCATTTTATTGAGAAGGAGAGGAAGCAACAAGCCAGATTACAAGCCAGATTTACAGCTGTCACCCCCTACAGTAACAGGCTCATGTGAATGTGTCTGGCTCAGCATGAACATACAGCAATAATTGCTCAATACTTTACTACCTCAATTCTTGCTAATATCAGGTTTGTAAAGAATTTCTAATCCTATCACTCCTGGAAGAATTACAAACTAAACTACAAAAGGTTAGCTCTGGGAAGGAGATTTCAAATTACTTAATTAAATTCCTTTTATTTCCAGATAAGGATTTGATGTATAAAAGGATGCATATGCTTATTAACTAGACACTATTTGATAATGGTAGACACAACTTAGAAACTAAACTTTCAGATCTCAAATGCTGGAAATAATATATAATAATATATAATAATTATACTATGGAACTCACTGTATACTAAATATTTTCTGCTTGAACCTTAAAACATCCAGATAAATAAATGTCCTCTTTATGTTGTTGATTAAGAGTAACTACATGGTTAGTTTCATTTTGCTTTTTGACATGTTACTATAATGCCTTAATAAAGAGGCATGTAAATGATTATTTTCTTTTTTCTGTTTCCTGATGACTGTTTTCTGACACTTTCACTTTTATTTGGCCACTGATTTTTTTTTCTACTTGCCATAATAAATATACTTAAAAAGAGGGAATTAGTAGACATGAAGATAGGAAAAAAGTTGGTATCATGGATGAATCTGGAGATAATTATGTCAAGTAAAATAAGCCAGAAAAAGCAACAGAAATATCACATATTCTCACTCATAACTGGAAGCTAGGAATGAAGGAAAGGAGGGAAGGAGGGAAGAAGGAAGGAATGAAGGAAAGAAAGAAAGAAAAGACTACAACAACACATTGAACTTTAAGAGGGAGAGAACAAATGTAAGGATATTAGAGATGGGGTGAGGGAGGGAGGGGGTTTGGGAAGTGATGGGTCAGGCAAAGGGCATAAAGAAATATCATGATTTATAAAAATGAATGTGCTAATAATCAATCAAAATTTAAAATAAAAAAAGGCATGGAAATGCTAGGACACATTATAAAAAAAGTTGATACCATGAAATGTTATAAAATAAACTAATTTTCTTTTTCTTAAGAAAGAATTAAGTCATTAAGAAAATACATTTATTTTAAAAGTTTTAAAATATCTAAGAAGTTTGAATGAACACATGATATTGCCCAGTCTATTGGAAATCTCTTGTTCCAACTACTTGAAGCTATTATCTTTTTCCTGATAGAAAGATGGTTGTCTTCTAATTGTTTTAGGTGAAAGTTTCTTCATCCTTTTGTGAGAAGAGTTGATATATGACTAAGTTTTTGTCAATCGCTGCACAATCTTTCCTTAGACAAAGAGATTAGTTCAAGTTCAGACATGTGGCCTAAAGTGAATTAACGTATCTGTTTTTCTTGAGGTTATATGGAAAGAATTGCTTTCTTTCCACTGAGATTGTTCACTTTAGTATGGGTAAGCATAGCATTCTAGCCACCATAAATTCTACCACCATTTAATTTTTTTCTTTCTTGAAGATAAAAATTCAAAGGCAATAATCTAAGGCAATAGTCTAATTTAACCATATAAATCTAGCATTTATTGTGTAATTTATTATGCGTATGAAATGCCTAAGGGGTAATTTATTATGCGTATGAATGAAAAAGTGATGTTTATGCCCTCTTAAATTTCTGTGTTGAAGCCCTAACCCCCAATGTGATGGTATTTAGAGATAAGGCTTTGGAAGGTAATTAAAGTTAGATGAGGTCATCAGGGTGGGGCCCTAGCCTGACAGAATTAGTGCTCTTATGAAAAGAGACACCAGAGAGTTTGCTCACTCTCTCTTTTACCATGTGAGGCCATAGGGAGAAGGCAGCTGTCAGCAAGCCAAAAGAGAGCCCTCATTAGAAGCAGACCATGTTGGCCCCAGATCTTAGACTTTTAGCCTCCAAGGGTGTAAAAAAATAAATTTCTGTTGTTTAAGCCTCCTAGTCTATAGTATTTTATTATAGCAAACTTAGCTAAATAATACACATTAAAAAGATATATATATATATTTTTTTTTTTTTTTAACTAAAGGAGTCTATAATATATTTCAAGTTTATTTAAAAAAGCACATTTCTGAATCTGTGGAATATGTCTGAGAAAAATTGCACTACAAGTTATCATGTTTTATTGTCTAGAAACACTGAAGATATTTCAAGTTAATTACACAAATTAATATAAGCTTATGATCTAAATGCAACTCTTTCCTGCATTATAAAGAATAATTATCAATATACCCACAGAAAATTTCTTTAGGCTATTCATCTTAAGGGATTAGTTACTCTGCATTACACTTCTATTATTTCAACAATATATGTGACATGTGTTTAACATATTATATATTCTATATGAGAAAAGAGGTAAGAGAGGGAAATATTGAAATTAATCTTTTAAATACTTTTTGCTTTCCAGATACAATCTGACTGAAGACACAGATCTAACCCTTCTTCATTTCCTTTCCCGTACTCCTCTGATCATTCACCTACTGGAAATTTGCCCATTCTTGAAGTAAAATCATATTTTCTGATATTATTTTAACTTTATACCCTCTATCTGTTAGACAGACATATACATTGATAATTAAGGACTTTAATATCTCATGTAAATTTGCATTTTAAAATGAGACAATGTTACAAATTTGCAAGATGGTTTTTATAATCATAGATATGTAAAATATTATCAATAGATAATAAGCATTTAGGATATTTGTCTTCAGTTATGGAAAAAAAATCATCAGTAGTATGAATAAGTCTGCCCTACCTAGAATAACATATTATCCAAGAAGGATCTCACTTACATACATATCTGCTTCTATGGTCTGTTCTTCTGTCAAAATACAGTTACTGAAGTTCTGAAACATATGGAACAGCTGATTTTCTCATGACTAGATCTTTTTTATCAAGAATTCCTAACTAATGACTTTTCATTGTATCATTCTTTTTTATGGGATGATAAATTAAACCTTTTAAAACTAATGATTTAAAGTAAGAATTGTAAGATTTAGCAAATAAAAATGAAGGATGTCCAGTCAATATTGTAATTTTTGGAACTCACTAATACTAAAAAATTACTCATTCTTTAATAACAGAGGTTACTAGAAGCAGGATGGTGGGAGGGAAAGAGGAATTGGTAAAGGGCCATGAGTAGCAATGACAGTTTATATTATTGAATATAATAATTATTGATTTGAGTAGCACATATTGCTCATGAGTATTCTCTGTACCCCACAGATATGTACATTCATCTACATTACAATAAACACACACACACAGACACACACACACACACACACACACACACACACACACACCCCTTCTCCCTCAATATACTGTAAGGCATAAAAAAAAATGAAATTCAAATTTAATTGTACATCCCGTATTTTTTTCTGGTAGACCTCCCTGAGGTATATTTTTTGAAACTGTAGAAAATGTGTTTTTAATCAAATTTCAAGTATTTAGTGATTTTAACCTAACATTCTTAAATGGTTTTATAGGGGTATAATTGATACCCCAAAATCTGCATGTTTAACATATACAATTTGATGAATTTGGACATATACATGTACCCATGATACTGTCACCAAAATTAAGGTAATAAAAATATCCGTTACTGTAAATAGTGTTCTTTTTGTCTCTTTCTAGCATGTGTGTGTGAGTGTGCGTATGTTTATGTGTATCGATGATGAGAACTCTTAATATGAGATCTACTCTTTATCGCATTTTTAAGTGCATAATACCATTTTGTTAACTAAGGGCACTATGTTGTGTAGCACATCTCTACAACTTAATCATCTTGTGCAACTAAAACTTTATATCTACTGAGTAATATTCCCCATTTCTCTCTTCCCTTAGCCCCAGCACCAACGTTCTATTCTCTGCTTTTATGAGTTTGACTATTTTAGATACCTGATATCAGTGGAACCACAGCACACAGCAGCAAAGACCTGGAAGCATGGTGTTTTTGCTAGGCTCTCTCAAGTTGTGACCACCTAGAGTAACCTGATGAAGAGGTGGATCTGCCATCAGACCTCTTTTTTGTCACTGACCAGAGCAACCCTTTCATCCTGTCAGTGGTAAACTACTCCAGCATTCCTAATGCCACAGTGTACACTAACAAAACGTGAGTCCTGGCTTAATGCAGTGAAGAGTTAGTACCCACCATATGGATGGGTGCTGAAGGTGCCCTGTTTTAATTTGACTGTCTCTCTGGTAAATGCTATGACAGCAACTAACAAAGCTTTGGTGGGCTGCTCTTTTGACACAGTACATTCCTTTGACTACATAGACAGAAGTGTCTCAGTGGTGACAATGAAAACAACTGTTGGTCTTATATTTAAGTCTTTAATCCATTTTGAGTTGATTTGGGTATATGGCTAGAAGTATGGGTCTAGTTTTATTCTTCTATACAGGGAGAGCCAGTTTTCCCAGTACCACTTGCTGAAGAGGCTGTACTTTCTCCAATGTATGTTCTTGGTGGCTTTGTTGAAGATCAATTGGCTATAAATACATGTGTTGATTTCTGGGTTCTTTGTTCTGTCCATTGGTCCATGTGTCTGTTTTTATGCCAGTACCATGCTGGTTTAGTCACTATAACTTTGTAGTGTAATTTGAAGTCAGATAGTGTTAATTCCTCTAGCTTTGTTTTGTTTATTTATGTTTTGCTCAGAATTGCTTTGTTTGTTTACTGTCTTTTGCTGTTCCATATGAATACTACAATTGTTTTTTTTTTTTTTTTTTCTGTTTCTGTGAAGAATGTCATTGGTGTTTTCATAGGAATTGCATTCAATCTGTAGATCACTTTGGGTAGTATGGATATTTTCACAACATTAATTCTTCCAATCTGTGGACATGGAATGTCTTTCCATCTTTTGGTGCCCTCTTTATTTTCTTTCAGCAGTGTTTTGCAATTCTCATTGTAGAGATCTTTCACTTCATTGGTTAAATTTATTCCTAGGTGGTTTTTTTTTTTTTTTTTTGGTGGCTATTGTAAATGGGCTTGCTTTCTTGATTTCTATTTCTGCTAGTTCGTTGTTGGTGTATAAAAACATTACTAATTTTTATGTATTGATTTTGTATCCTGTAACTTTGCTTAATGTTTTTACTAGCTCTAGGAGCTCTTTGGTAGAGTTTTTAAGTTGTTCTGTCTATAGGATCATGTTGTTTGTGAACAGTGACAATGTGACTCTGTCTGTTCCAGTTTGAGTAATACCTGAAACTATAAAAGTCCCAGAGTAAACACAGGGGAAACACTTCGGGATGTAGGGCTGGGTAACAACTTTATGAACCAGTGCTCAAAAGCACAAGCAACAAAAGAAAAAATAAACAGATGGGAATATATCAAATTAAAACGTTTCTGCACAGCAGAGGAAACAAACAACAGAGTGAAAAGACAACCTACAGAATGAGAGAAAATATTTGCAAACTATACATTTAACAAGGGGTTGATATCCAGAATATACAAGAAACTCAAACAACTTAACAGTGAAAAAACAAATAATCCATTTAAAACATGGGCAAAGGAGATGAATAGACATTTCTCAAAAGAAGACATACGAATTGTCAAGAAGTATATGAAAAAATGCTCAACATCACTAATCATCAGAGAAATGCAAATCAAAACCACATTAAGATATCATCTCACCCCATTTAGACTGGCTAATATCAGAAAGACTGAGAATAACAAATTCTGGCAAGGTTGTGGAGAAAGGAGAACACTTCTACGCTGTTGGTGGGAGTACAAGTTAGTACAGCCATTATGGAAAACAGCATAGAGGTTTCTCAAATAATTACAGAAAGAATTACTATAGGATCCAGTAATCCCACTTCTGGGGATATACCCCAAAGAATGGAAATCATCATATCAAAGGAATACCTGCACTTCCATGTTCATTGCAGCTCTGTTTATAATACCCAAGAGATGGAACCAACCTAAATGTCCATTAACAGAGGACTGGATAAGGAATATGTTGGATGTATAAAGAATGGAATACTATTCAGCCATAAAAAAAAAAAAATAATTGAATTCTACTATTTGCGATAGCACGGATGAGCTTGAAGAAAATTATGTTAAGTGAAACAAGCCAGGCACAGAAAGAGAAATATCATGTTCTTGCTCATAAGTGGGAGCTAAAAAATAGAAAGAAAGAAAGAAAGAAAGAAAGAAAGAAAGAAAGAAAGAAAGAAAGAAAG